>NW_016809129.1:733516-753068 GCF_001698545.2 Rhinopithecus bieti | reverse complement strand
TTGAATAGGAGTGGTGAGAGAGGGCATCCCTGTCTTGTGCCAGTTTTCAAAGGGAATGCTTCCAGTTTTTGCCCATTCAGTATGATATTGGCTGTGGGTTTGTCATAAATGGCTCTTATTATTTTGAGATACATTCCATCAATACCTAGTTTATTGAGAGTTTTCAGCATGAAGGGCTGTTGAATTTTGTCAAAGGCCTTTTCTGCATCTGTTGAGATAATCATGTGGGTTTTGTCATTGGAGCTTTTTATGTGATGGATTTTGTTTATTGATTTGCGTATGTTAAATCAGCCTTGCATCCCAGGGATGAAGCCAACTTGATCGTGGTGGATAAGCTTTTTGATGTGCTGCTGGATTCAGTTTGCCAGTATTTTATTGAGAATTTTCACATCGATGTTCATCAGGGATATTGGCCTAAAATTCTCTTTTTTTGTTGTGTCTCTGCCAGGCCTTGGTATGAGGATGATGCTGGCCTCATAAAATTAGTTAGGGAGGAGTCCCTCTTTTTCTATTGATTGGAATAGTTTCAGAAGGAATGGTACCAGCTCCTCTTTGTACCTCTGGTAGAATTCGGCTGTGAATCCGTCTGGTCCCGTACTTTTTTTGTTTGGTAGGCTATTAATTATTGCCTCCATTTCAGAGCCTGTTATTGGTCTATTCAGAGATTCAACTTCTTCCTTGTTTAGTCTTGAGAGAGTCCATGTGTCCAGGAATTTATCTATTCTAGATTTTCTGGTTTATTTGTGTAGAGGTGTTTATATTCTCCGATGGTGGTTTGTCTTTCTGTGCGATCAATGGTAATATCCCTTTTACGATTTTTTATTGCATCTATTTGATTCTTCTCTACTAGTTGGAAGAGTTTAAATACTTTGAATAATCTGTTGTATTTGTATTTCTAAAGAAAAAGAATCTTTTGCTTAATTTAATAACAATAACAATTTAATAAACAATATAATACAAATCATTCCCAGAAACAAAATTTATTTTTAACATGAACATAAAATGATATGTTAATTCTGAGAAATTATTAATACAACCTTTAAAATATAGGGGCCTGGAGTGAATTCCTAGAATTAGCTAAATATTCTGTTTTCTGTTTACCTAGTACAACAACCTAATTGGATGGTTAATCATCACTGGACTCATAAAAAAATACTAACTCTTTAAAAAGAGATTTTAACAACAGAAAATGGATGGACTTGTTGCAGTTGCTGTAGGTTCTAAATCCAGGTAGGAACTATAGAGATTCTCTAATATCAGCATGTCTAAATCCAGGCAAGAACCACTGAGATTCTGTGGTATCACCATTTCTTTTATATGCAAAATATTTACAAATTTCAGGTAAAAATGTTTTGATGGTCATGATAAATATATATTTTGTGTTCTGTGTTTTCTACACACTTGTGTTCTGAGCCCTTAGTACTTTATCCTAAGATCTAGAAGACAGGTGTGGAATAGTTATCTAGAAGACTAGGGGAAATATAGAGAAGAGTTATCAGTTATCACTATACACATATATTCTCCAGTGGTACAGCAGGGTGGGGGAAATTATTTCCAGTGGGGTAACTGAGAAAATATCAAAATGATATTATGTGTAATAGGCATCTCTTATGACCTAGAGATGAGGGAGGACATTCCAGCTTGAGAAAAATCATACAGGAGGGCAGAGAACTTTTTTCCTGGAACATTGGTTCCATAAGTCTGCAGGTACTTATGGGTGAATTGAGAAATTGACTAAAAACAAGGGCTGGGTTTGGCTTGTGAAGACACTCAAACAGGAAGTTTTTTTTAAAGCTGAATAATATTTTATTGTGTGTATGTGTGTGTGTGTTGTCTCTCTCTATATATACACACCATATATATTAAATAAATATATATATATATATTCAGACACATATATATAGTGTTTTCTTTATCCATTCATCAATGGCCATTTGGGTTTCTTCTACATCTTGCCTATTGGAAATAATGCTGCAATGAACACGAACGTGCAAATAAATATCTCTTCAAGATCTCATTTTGAATTATTTTGAATATAACTCAGAAGAAGGATTAATGGTGCATATAATAATTCTATTTTTTACATTTTGTTGTTTTGGGATTTTTAAGTTTTATATAGTCTCATTTGTGTATTTTTTATTTCACTGCCTGTGTTTTGGTATCATATTTTAAAATTATTGCCAAATTTAATGCCCTAAAACTTTCTCCTTCATTTTCTTCTGAAGTTTAAGGTCTTACAGTTAGGAATTTAATACAT
The DNA here is from genome assembly GCF_001698545.2 of Rhinopithecus bieti. Lineage (NCBI taxonomy): Eukaryota > Metazoa > Chordata > Mammalia > Primates > Cercopithecidae > Rhinopithecus > Rhinopithecus bieti. The sequence goes on along the minus strand of NW_016809129.1, from coordinate 750,811 downwards.
TTTGAGTTAATTTTTGCCTATAATGTAAGGTAAGGGCCTAACTTCATTGCTTTGCATGTGAGTATTTCATTTTCCTAACACCATTTGTTGAAGAGACTCTCCTTTGCCTATTGTGTAATCTTGGCACCCTTGTTGAAAACCATTTGTCTGCATATTCAAAAGTTTATATCTGAGCTCTCTATTCTGTTTCATTGGTTTACATATATATATAATATATATATATAATATATATATATATATATAGTCCATGCCAGTACAACATCATCTTAATACAAGTTGCTTTGCAGTATGTTTTGAAATCAAGAAATGTGAAACATCCAATTGTGTTCTTCTTAAAGATTTTTTTTTTAGCCATTCAGGGTGTATTAGGATTTTATATAAATTTTAAATGGGGTTTTCCTATCTTTATATAAAATGTCGTTGAAATGTTCACAGAAATTGTGTTAAATCTACACATGGCTTTGGATAGCTTGGATGTTTTCTTAACAATATTAAGTCTTTCAATCCATGAACACAGAAAGTTTTCCCATTTACTAATGTTTTATTTCTTTTATTAGTGTTTTAAATTTTCAATATTTATGGATACATAGTAGGTATATATATATTTATGAAGTACGTGACATATTTTGATACATTCGTTATTCTTCCTGATGCTCTCACTCCTCCCACCCCCAACCCTCCAACAGGCCCCAGTGTGTGTTGTTTCTCCCCACGTGTCCATGTGCTCTCATCATTCAGCTCCCACTTATAAGTGACGACACGTAGTATTGGTTTTCTGTTCCTGCATTAGTTTGCTGAGGATAATGGGTTGCAACTCCATCCATGTCCCTGCAAAGTATATTATATCATTCCTTTTTGTGGCTGCATAGTATTCCATAGTGTATATGTACCACATTTACTTTATCCAGTCTATCACTGATAGGCATTTAGATTGGTTCCATGTCTTTGTTATTATAGATAGTGCTGCAGTGAACATACACATCCATGTATTTTGTAATAGAATGATTTATATTTCTTTGGGTATTTTCCCAATAATGGGATTGCTGGGTCAAATGGTATTTCTGTCTCTAAGTCTCTGAGGAATCACCACCACACTGCCTTCCACAATGGTTGAACTAATTTACACTTCCACCAACAGCGTGAAAGTGTCCCCTGTTCTGCACAACCTCACCAGCATTTGTTAGTTTTTGACTTTTTGATAATAGTTATTCTGATGGCTGTGAGATGGTATCTCATTGTGGTTTTGATTTGCATTTCTCTAATGATCAGTGATATTGGGCTTTTTTTCATATCCTTTGTTGGCTGCATATATATATATGCTTTTAAGAAGTGTCTACTCATGTCTTTTGCTCAGTTTTGGTTTCATTTTTCTTGTAAATTTAAGTTCCTTATAGATGCTGGATATTAGAACATTGTCAGATGGATAGATTGCAAAGATTTTCTCCCATTCTGCAGGTTGTCTGTTTACTCTGTTGATAGTTTATTTTGCTGTGCAGAAGCTCTTTAGTTTAATCAGATCCCATTTGTCAATTTTTGCTTTTGTTGCAATCGCTTTTGGCATCTTCATTACAAAATCTTTCCCTGTGCCTATGTCTTGAATGGTATTACCCAGGTTTTCTTTGAAGGTTGTTATAGTTTTGGGTTTTACGTGTAAATATTTAATCCATCTTGAGTTAATGTTTGTATAAGGTGTAAGAAAAGGTTCAGTTTCAATTTTCTGCATATATGGATAGCCAGTTCTCCCAGCACCACTTATTAAATAGGAAAGCCTTTCCCCGTTGCTTGTTTTTGTCAGATTTGTCAAATATCAGATGGGTGTAGGTGTGCAGTCTTATTTCTGGGTTCTCTATTCTGTTCCATTGTTTTATGTGTTTATTTTTTTACCAGCATTATTCCGCTTTGGTTACTGTAGCCTTGCAGTATAATTTCAAGTTGGGAAATGTGATGCCTCTAGCTTTGTTCTTTTTGCTTAGGATTGCCTTGGCTATTTGGGCTCCTTTTGGTTCCATATGAATTTTACAATTTTTTTTCTAATTATGTAAAGAGTGTCAACGGCAATTTAATGTGAATAGCATTGAATCTATAAATTGCTTTAGGCAGTATGGCAATTTTAACAGTATTGACTCTTGTTAGCTGTATTCTTAGGTATTTTATTGTTTTTTGTGGCAATTGTGAATGGGAGTTCATTCATGATTTGACTCTCAGCTTGCCTAACATTGGTATATAGGAATGCGAGTGATTTTTGCACATTGATTTTGTATCCTGAGCCTTTGCTGAAGTTGCTTATCAGTTTAAGAAGCTTTTTGGCTGAGACAATGGGGTTTTCTAGATAAAGAACCATGTCATCTGCAAGAAAGGATTATTTGACTTCCTCTCTTCCTATTTGAATACACTTTATTTCTTTCTCTTGCTTGATTGCCCTGGCCAGAACTTCTAATACCATGTTCAATAGGCGTGGTGTGAGAGGGCATCCTTGTCTTGTGCTGGCTTTCAAGGAGAATGCTTCCAACTTTTCTCCATTCAATATGATAGTGGCTGTATGTTTGTCATAGATGGCTCTTATTATTTTGAGGTATGTTCCTTCAACACCTTCAACTCTTTATTGAGAGTTCTTAACATGAAGAGATGTTGAATTTTATCAAAGGCCTTTTCTGCATCTATTGAGATAATCATGTGGTTTTTGTCTTTACTTCTGTTTATATGATGAATCGCCTTTGTTGATTTGCATATGTTGAATCAATCTTGCATCCCATGGATGAAGCCAACTTGATTGTGATTGATACACTTTTTGATGTGCTGCTGGATTCAGTTTGCAAGTATTTTATTAAAGATTTTTGCATTCTTGTGGTTTTCTACATAAAGGATAGTATTGTCTGTGAGCAGAGATAATTTTAATTCTTACTTTTTGACTTAGATGCCCTTTATTTCTTTTTCTTAATTGCTCTGGCTAAAACTTTCAGCACTATGTTGAGTAAATGTGGTAAAACTGGGCATTCTTGCCATGTTCCTGACCTTAGAGAAAAGGATTTCAGTCTTTCATCATGGAGTATGATGATTGCTATGGGCTTTTCATATATGGCTTTTATTATGCTGAGGCAGTTTCCATTTTCTCTAGTGTGTGGAATGTCTTTATCATGAAAGTGTGTTGAATTTTTTCAAATATTTTCTTCTGCATCAATTAAGATGTTCATGTGTTTTTTTTTCCCCTTCTTTCTGTTAATGTGGTGTGTTTTTTTCATCAGTTTTCGTATGTTGAACTATCTTTGCATTCCAGGAATAAATTTCACTTGGTTATGGTTTGTAATCATTTTAATGTTAAATAATGATAAATCATGTTCACTAGTATTTACTTGAGGATTTTTGCCTCAATGTTTATCAAGGTCATTGGTCTTTAGTTTTCTTTCTTTTTTTTTTTTTTTTTTTTTTTTTTTTTGAGACGGAGTCTCGCTCTGTCGCCCAGGCTGGAGTGCAGTGGCCGGATCTCAGCTCACCGCAAGCTCCGCCTCCCAGGTTCACGCCATTCTCCTGCCTCAGCGTCCGGAGTAGCTGGGACTACAGGCGCCCGCCACCTCGCCCGGCTAGTTTTTTGTATTTTTTAGTAGAGACGGGGTTTCTCTGTGTTAGCCAGGATGGTCTCTATCTCCTGACCTCGTGATCCGCCCGTCTCGGCCTCCCAAAGTGCTGGGATTACAGGCTTGAGCCACCGCGCCCAGCCTGGTCTTTAGTTTTCTTTGCTTGTAGTGTTTTTGTCTGGATTTGGTAGCAGGGTGAGGCTGGTTTCATAGAATGAGGTAGGAAGAACTCTCTCCTTCAAATTTTTTTGAAAAGTTTTGGAAGGATCAATGTTAGTTCTTTAAATCTTTGGTAAAATTCACCAGTGATGCCATCAGGTTCAGGGTTTTTCTTCATTTAAAAATTGTTGATTACCGATTTAATATCCTTACTATTTATAGGTTGATTCACATTTTCTATTTCCTCATAAGTTGGTCTTGATAAGTTTTGTTTTTCTAGGAATTTGTTCATCTAGAATATCTAATTTGTTGCTGTGCAACTGTTCATGGTACTCTCTAATAATCTTTCTTATTTCTGTAGAGTTGATATTAATAGTAATGTCTCCACCTTCATTTCTGATTTTAGCAATCTGAGTCTGCTCTGTTTTTCTTTGTCCATCTAGCGAAAGCATTATTTTTCTTGATATTCTCAAAGAATCAACTTTTGCTTTCATTTATTTTCTCTATTGTGTTTCCATTCTCTATTCATTTATTGCTGCTCTAATTCTTATTATTTTCTTTTTTCTTCTAGCCACGGGTTTAGTAGCTTTCTTTTTCTTATTTCTTACGTTGTAAAGTTAGATTGTTCATTTAAAATGTTTTAATGTAAAATTGATAGCTATAAATTTTCCCCTTAGCACTGCTTTCACAGCATTTCATACATTTTTCTGTTTTTGCTTTCTGTTTTGTTTCTAAGTATTTTCTAACTTTTGTTAAAAAATTTTAGCTGATCTATTTGTTGTGTAAGAGTATGTTGCTTAATTTCTACAAATTTATACATTTTCCAACCTTTCCTCTGTTATTGATTTCTAACTTCATCTTGTTTTCATTGGAGAAGACATTTTGTATGATGTCAATCTTTTTAAATCTGTGGAGACTTAATTTGTGGTATAACATATGTTCTGTCCTGGAAGATGTCTCATGTGCACTTAAGAAGAATATATATGCTGTTATTATATAGAGTATCTGTATATATGTTAGATATAGTTAGATTGTTACATTCTTTAAGTTCTCTACTTTCTTATATATCTTCTGTTGGTCGTTCTATCCATTATTGAGAGTAGGGTATTGAAGTCTCCAACTATGTTGTAGAATAGTCTATTTCTCCATTCAAGTCTATCCAAAGGTTTTGTTTCATATGTATTGATGATCTGCTATTAGGTGTGTAACAGTTTATAATTGCTATATCACCTTGCTGTATTGAGCCTTTTATTAATACGAAATGTCTTCATCTTTTTTAACCTTTTTTTTTTTTTGAGATGGACTCTCTTTCTGTTGCTCAGGTTGGAGTGTAATGGCACAATCTCAGCTCAATGCAAGCTCTGCCTCCCATGTTCACACCATTCTCCTGCCTCAGCCTCCCGAGTAGCTGGGACTACAAGTGCCCACCACCACACCCAGCTAATTTTTTGTATTTTTAGTAGAGACAGGTTTCACCATGTTAGCCAGGATGGTCTTGATCTCCTGACCTCATGATCCACCTGCCTCGGCCTCCCAAAGTGTTTTTTAACCTTTTTTGAAATTAAAAGTCTATTTTTTCTCATATTAATATAGCCATTCCTGTTCTTTTTTGGTTATTGTTTACCTGTAACTCACCTTCAGTCTATTTGTGTCTTTGCATCTTCAGTGAATTTTTTGTAGACAACATGGAGTTTGTTCATTTTTTTAAAATCCATTCTGCCAATCTCTGTCTTTTCATTGGAGAGTTCAATCTATTTAAATTTAAAGTCATTAATGATAAGGAAAGACTTACTTCTGTCATCTTCTTATTTGTTTTATATTGTTTTCTATGTTGCTTTTTTTGTCCCCCCTTTTCTGAATTACTGTCTTCTTTTGTGTTTAATTTTTTAGTATTGAAATATTTATATTTCTTTCTCATTTCTTTTTGTGTATATTGTATAGTTTTTTTGGTATGATTACATCCTTATTCATTGTGTACACTGTGTGCCCAAAACATAAACTAATTTTTTTTTTTTTTTTTTTTTTTTTTTAGACAAGATCTGGGTCTGTCACCCAGGCTGAAGTGCAGTGGTGCAATCTCAGTTCACTGAAATCTCTGCCTCCTGGACTCAAGCCATGTTCCCTCCTCAGCCTTCTGAGTAGCTGAGACCACAGGTGTGCACTCACATGCCCCGTTAATTTCTGTATTGTTTTGTAGAGATGGAGTTTTGCCATGTTTCCCACGCTGGTCTCAAACTCATCAGCTCAAGTGATCTGCCCACCTCAGCCTCCCAAAGTACTTGGATTACAGGTGTGAGCCATCCCATCTGGCCACTAATTATTTTGAATACATTAATCTTTTAAATTTCATATAAAACAAAATGTGGAGTTACAAACCAAAATGTCAATGTAATTTTTGTGTAATAGTCTTTTAAAATGTGGAAAGTTAAAGCGGAGTTATAAATCAATGTTATAATAATGCAAGCTTTTATGATTGCCCATATATTTACCTTTACTGCGATCTTTATTCCTTCACACAGCTTCACCTTACTGTCCAGTGTCTTTTTATTTCACCTTGCAAGACTCCTGTGAGCATTTCTTTCAGGGAAGGTCTAGTGTTAATGAACTTGCTCAGCTTTTGTTTATCCAGGAATGTCTTAATTTCTCCTTTACTTTTGAAGGATGATTTTGCCAGAAGTAGAATTATTAGTTCACAGATTGATTTTTTTCTCTCTTTCAGCATTTTGAATATACTGGCCCACTGCCTTCTTGCCTCCAAAGTTTCTGGTGAGAAATCTGTTACTTTCACTGAGAATCCCTGATACATGATGAGTCACTTCTCTCTTGCTGCTCTTAAAATTTTCTCTTTGTCTTTGTCCTTCAAAACACAAAGTGTGGATCTCTTTTAGTTCATTTAACTTGGAGTCTGTTGAGCTTGGATGTTTATATTCATATTATTAATCAGATTCAGGGAGTTTTCAGCTACTGTTTATTCTAATATTCTCTCTTCCTGTTCCTCTCACTCTTCTCCTTCTTAGACTTCCACAATGTGCATGTTGGTCTGCTGAATGGTGTCCCACAAGTCCATTAGGATCTCTCTACTTTTTCTCAATCTTCTACTCTTCTGTTGCTCAGACTCAGTAATTTCCATTGTCCTGTCTTTAAGTGTACTGATTCTTCTGCCTGCTTGAACCTGCCTTTGAATCCCTCTAGTAAAATTTTCATTCCAGATGTTGCATTTTCAGCTTCAGAAATGTTTCTTTTCAAGTATTCTATTTCTTTGTTGATATTTCCATTTTGTTTGCACATCATTTTCTTGACTTTCTCCACATCTTTCCTTAGCATATTTAAAAGAGTTGTTTTAAAGTCTTTGTCTGGTTGATGTACCATCAGGTCTTTTCTAGGGACAACTCCTGTTGATTTATTTTCTTCCTTTGAATAGGCCATGGTTTTCTGTTTCTTTATATGCTTTGTGCCTTTTTTGTTGGAAGCTGGACATTTGAATCCAAAATATATTCTAACTATAAATCAGTTATTTCCCTTCCTTAGGCTTTACTGTTGTTGTTTTTAATACCTATATGCTGCCTGTGTGCCAGGGATCAGCATAAAGTGTAAACTTGACATCTCTGGTCTTTTCTGAGCCTGTGTCTTTTCCTGGCCATGCTCAGTCCCTTTCTAATTTTCCCTGTGTATACAGTTGCTGTTGAATATCTTAGTCTTTAATGTCTGGCTCCCAAAGGGGGGGAAATAAAAAAATGAAAGGAGGCAAAGTAGTGCTGGCTCTTTAAATCCTCTGGAAATCACTTCAATTGATGAGGGAGGAGATTGCAACAATGAAGGGAGGTACAAAAACAATGGCTGCCCATTTATGTGTTTGCATCTTTTGGTTAGAAGCAGCAACCAACATTCTGAGAACAGCTGCCTGAAATTTGAAGAACAGGATGATTTTGCCCACCCTGGCCACCACACACTGCATGCAAGCTGCTCCTGGAGCAAGTGCCCAGCTGCCTGCCATGGAACTGGCAGTGGGGGGTGGGTAGTTGCTACTCTGCTAAGGGCTGAAGTTCACCAAAATTAACCTCAATTTATGTTTAACCTTCCCCTGGAAGTTGTAAGCCTTCAATTAGCTCCAGAGTTTCAAAATAGTTACATAAGACATAATCTACCAATGAATTTGTTGTCCAACTGGGAAGACAGATTTCTGGTGCTCCCTACTCTGCTATCCTCCCAGAATCCTCTAGGACAAATTATTTTACATAGAAAATTATTTTGGAAGCTTCGTCTGAGTCTAAGTTACAATGAAAAGATAAACAAAAGCTTGCATTTTAAAATCTTCAAAGTACTTTATACTTTGTTTTATTTTCTCCTCTCCTTTCTTTCTTCCTATATTCTCTCCCTCCTCCCTTCCGTTCTTCCTTCAAAACTAATTTAGTGCTTTTCCAATTTGGGGGCCTTTTACATTTGGTGAATTAACCATTTAATTCCTCCAATTCTTTCTTCTTGTCAACCTTTGACCATTTTCCTGTTAACTCTTTCATTGGAAGAAACTGGATGATGAGGTTAATTGCTGACTGAGGTTAGGTATTATCATCGGATTCATGTTTCCCATGTTCTCTCCAGCCTTTCTCCCCTTTGCAGGAGGAGAGACAACTGAGATAATTGAAAGTGGAGTATATTTTTGTGATCTTGAGGGAAGAGGAGAAAGGAAGGGATATGGAAGAGAGAAGATATGATTAAGCCATTGTAGACACTGTTAAGAAATTTATTTGCAATTTTTTTGTTCATTTGTTAAGTAACATCATTCCTTAAATATGAAAGCAATCTTACAGGAATATGCAATAGTGTCTCACACAGAAATGACTCCAAAGCTCTCCTTGAAAGGTTGCCCCTTCTGGATTTCATGACCTCTCTTAAGGGTAAGAAGACACCACCAAAGAAGCCTCTGACCACAGGATCATTTGATCATTACTAACTGTACAGGAATATTTACAACAGTAAGACTGTGAAGTTGTGGAGTCTAGAGGGGAAGGAGCAGAAATGTGCAGAGGTGTGGGGAATGGTGACAGTGGAGGCACTGCCCATCTTCCCATGACTCTCTGAAACAGGCACGATGCAGATTGGTTTAGGGGCATGAAGGTGGGTCTGAGCAGGAGGACATGAGGAGAGGAGGGATGGCGGAATTTTATCTGGAGGCTTTCACATGGAGGGAAGTTTTGTGTGGTAGCTCTGGTGTATTAAAATAAAACATCAATTGTATGAGCATAATAGACATTCTAGTTCTTCACCAGCTGGGGATCTGTCACCTTATTTCCTAATGAACTCATGTGTTTTTCCACAGGTTGTTTTCACCCACTACCATTATAGACTGGTCCAGACCTCCTTATCCTTTTGTTTCCCACAGCCTATTTCAGTGCAAGTCCTCATTTCTATGAGACTCTGGGAGAACAGCATGCATTCTGGGCAGGGCTGGACACAGTGATGGGATGGAATGTGGTCTGGATGGGAAGTCAAGGGATAGATTCCAGGTTTGAGGATGGATTACACCTGGATGCATTGATGGCTTAAGGCCAGAAAGTAGAAGGTGCTCTCTGTGTTTTGGTCACAGGGGATGCCTTCTAAAGGAGCCCTCTGCACAGGACTGTGTTAACAAATCATCTGCCCTTGATGCTCAAGTTTGTTCCTCCAACCTAGAAACTTTTGAACACTGGTGTAGTTTCTCCATGTTGGGAAGGCTTAGGGGTCGGGAACTTGCAAAGGACCCAGTTACTCATCCTCTTTTATGCCCCTTGGGATTCTACAGAAAAGCATTCTCTGCTCTCTTCTCCTGGCTAAGGGCTCAGGAGAATTTCCTCAAGGGAGCCTGAAATCTGCACTCTCCAGTTCCTTGGCAAGCAAACAACGGCTTACCCTACTGCCTGCTTACCTCTTTTTCCTTTTCCCCTTGGTAATACATTTGAGGGATCTAAGAATGCCAGAACAGGAATTCTCCAGGCCCAGTAAATAAGAACCATTCTGTCAATTTCTGCATTTTTTGATATAGAAATCATACTCTTTTAACATCTACAACCTCTTCCACCAGGAGCTTTCTCTGATAATGACCTTGGTTCAAGCAGCATGAGTGATTTTCAGATGGTGTACGTTCAGTCAATGTATGATTTATGCCAGGAGAAGTGGGATAGTACCCTTTTTGGAAGGGCTGCAAAGTCAAATTACTTACATTCTCAAAATGGGGACGCATGAGAGGACCCACAAAGCAGAGGTTCACCTATGAATCGGCCAGTATCTGATCTAACAGCTCTGGTTACATAGCATTCTGGTTACATAACATTTAAAGCTTTTGGTTACAAAACATTTCGAGCTTTTGTTTAATTACTTAGTCTTTGTTTTGTCTTCCTTATTGTTAGAAGAGACATAAGAGAATTTCCATGGAAAATTCCAACTCAGACTCTACTCAGTGTTGAACTGATTTGTTATTCTTAATATATTTATTCAGCTGCAATCCCTAGTGTCCTTCCAGAGACTGATTAAAAGGCTCTTCTAATATACCAGAAAGATTAAGGGTCTTTACCACTTCATGTGCTGTTACTCAAATTTCTTAAAGTCATCTGAGGAGAAGTTAATGATTTTAGGAGGAGCAGTATTTTTTCAATGTAGATAAATAATATTTATTTCATAAAATAAATGATTCTGATGGCACTATTTCCACCCACGGAAGTCATTCTGGTTCTGTCTTCATGTCTGTCTATACAATGATCACCCTTCTGGGAGGAGGAAAATTCCCTTATGTAGAGCTCAACCCCAGCCCTTGAACCTTAAGGGTATGTGTATTCTGAGGTGTTCAAGCATCTCCCCAATAATGTGGAGATGTAGCAGAAACCCATTTACCTGATATAATGCTATCAGACTCCACAAAGCAACATTTCATTGCTTTGAAATAAAAAAATTAATTAAAATAAAACCATAGGTGGATTCACAAAGAAACTGTGTAAGCATTTGTAAATATAGTAATAAATATATTACTTATAATTTTTGAATTATAAGTAATATATTAAACCACTATTTCTAGTTTCATTAACTTTATACTCCCCACAATATTGAGTAAGAAAATTACTGACTCTCGACTTCTCACTACCTGTTCTCTTGTTTCTCTTCTCCATCTGTCTGCTATGCCATTATTTCTACCCTCATGAGACAGTACAAGTGCTCAGAATAAGAACTAAACTCCCAGGCTTCACGTATACCAACAACAGAGGTCATGAGGGATCCCAAAGCACTCCAACACCCACTTTCTCTGACCTGCTTTCTCCCACTAAGGACTGTCAAAGGAGAACCCTATGCTTTCAGAGTAAAATGCCGTCTCCTCCATGAGGGGATAAAAGCGAGGCCAAGGTACTAAGTCCATAGCCACGTCTCTCTGGGCCTATGATGCTCCATTGAGGGTGCTCAAGTGGTGAATTGTCCACAAAGTAAGACAGCTTTCTCAGATCACCTCAAATCTATCAATAGGAATAATGAATGGGCCTCAGGAGCTTGAGTAAGTTTTGCTTATTCAGTTTTCTTCCATGACGAGAGGTCACCAGGGAGCCCAGTCACCACCTCGCCTAATTTTGACACTCACAGTTTCACCAACACTGTCTACCTTGAATCCATATGAACTAACCTCATTATGTCCTCTGCTCCCATTTATGTCAGTCACCTAAATAGCCAGAATTCCAAGCTATCTCTCATTCCCCTTCTTCTAATTTCCATAAGTCTAACTTCCATATACCTCCTATTTGCTTCTTTTTATCTCAGATTCCAGTTCAGAAATGAGCATTCTCTTCATCATCACACACTCAGCAAAATCTGATTCCCCGGAAACCTTCTCATGCAGTGGCTGTTTACTTTTTCTTACTGCTCTGTGAATATAGGTAAGTCTTTTCTCCTTGTTTTAGTTTCCAGGCCATTCTTCTCACTTCCTCACACCATGAAGGAAGTGGCTCCAAATTTCATGTCATCAGGCCTTAACACGATACCTCACTGCTGCAGTCATACTTACATCAAAGTTAAACTCCCCCTTTCCAATGATTATAGTTCCTCTCTCTTGTTTCAAGGCCAGTCTCATCTTGAACCTTGGTTATTTTTAATATGCCCTGAGCTGAAGTCTCAAACTTCATGAAACTGAAACTTAACTTTTCATCCTTCCCCTTAAACCTGTTCTATACAGCCTTTCTCTTCTCAGTTGCTTTCTTTTTTCATGTGATGCATCCGATCATTTGGGAAATCATATTAACATGTAAAGCATCTGTACAAAGTCCTTCAGTTAACTGGCCTGCTTTCTGTCCAGCTACCAACTCACACTCTGAACTGGCAACTCAGTTTCACACTTCCATTCCAGGCTCCTTCTAGGTGTATTCTGTATTTCAGCTTCCTCCACTCTGTGGTATCCCTGCAGACACTCTCCGTTTATAGCACACATAAATAACCATAATGTATGAACACCCACTTCTCCCACCCTTCCTTACTCCATTCTCTTCATCCATTAGGATTTATGTCATTCTTAAATATTGACTGTCATTTCAACAGGAAGGAGAATAAAGAGTAGACAAACAGGTATTTGTCTGTTCATTCTACCCTCTTTTACCAGAAGCCTATATTAATCAGTAAGTCCTCTTCTATATCTAAAATTCTTCCATTTTTAATTTTATCCATAATTTACAAAATAATAATATAAATAGATTTAGCTTTTAATATGTACCTTAGCCTTTATTAAACTCTGTTTCATAACAGAAGCTATTGTCTAAGATTATTTTCGGAAAATTAGTGTTTGTGTTCTACCTTAGGACACAATGGGTGGTATAAACATTGGTCTAAAGAGTCCTGAGTCTGAGAAAGTGGTTCTTTGACAATATCTGACATTACAAACAGACTTTAAGAGCTGGAGTTTTTATAATATTGTCCTTTCATCCTTTGATTCAGGCACTTGCTTTTAAGAAAGACTTTAGTCACCAGATTTGAATTGCTGAAAAAAAAAAATCCAACAATCTTTGCCTCATGATTTTTAATAACCTGCTTAAGTTTGTCAGTACGCTGTACAAACTGATCAAATGTATGAGTAACAAAGACGAGAAAAAATTGAAAGCAGGAAGGTATATTTATGACTAATCTATTATATAGGAGTCATGCCTAGAATAAATAGAAGAGTTAAAGAACGATTCCTAAATAGAATAAGAAGATGTAGGCTTCTCTCACATGGAAGTGATAAACTTGAATAAAATATTTAAATCGTCACATAACAGAATGAGAATTTAGACATCTGAATAATTCCAATATCAAAGCACAAATTTAGTGGAATTAAATAGGTTTTCATAACAGAAAAATTTTAGAACTATTAGTAGAAAGAGATGTAGGAACTACACCCTTACTTTGATGAATTAAGAGAAATTGCTGTTTCAACATAAAATAAAGCTGGCTCTAAGAATCTTCTTTAGGGGCTATTAGAGATGACCCTCCTAGGAAAACTCAAGTGTTATTGATACCTTAGAAATATCATTAGTGAACATTTTATTATTTTGAGTTAAGAATTTTTTTTTCAGTTTCTTAAAGACAAGAAAAAGTTATCTATAGTACCTCTGTTGATTTTTAAAATAATTAAGTTGTACAGCATGTTCTCCAATTCGGAAAAAAGTAATATAATAGGGCAATTACAATTTAGTTTTCAATTCATCATCATTCAAAACCGTGGGCTTTTGGTACATATCTTTGCACTCATTTTTCTTCCCTTTGACTTTTGTCTCTATAAGCTCGGTTCCTGAAGAGGCATTTTCACCGGGTAGATGACACTTCCTCAAAAGAATTAGGATGATTAAGGCTGGAACAAAGCTTGATCCTCTTAATGCTGCCGGCAATCCAAGGTAGATGTATCTATTTTTTTAAAAGTTAAAACATATTAAATATTACATAGACCGTGTGGTTAGTGCAAACTAAATTTGTATATCTTTATATTTTATTCTGATAAAAACAGCAGCTGATAGTTTTGCATGCTGATCTTATATAAGCAACTTTACTAAACTCTCTTATTAATTTCAGTATTTGTTAAAATGTTTTTGTTGGCCGGGCGCAGTGGCTCAGGCCTGTAATCCCAGCACTTTGGGAGGCCGAGGCGGGTGGATCACGAGGTCAGGAGATCGAAACCATCCTGGTTAACAAGGTGAAACCCCGTCTCTACTAAAAATACAAAAAATTAGCCGGGCGCGGTGGTGGGCACCTGCAGTCGCAGCTACTGGGGAGGCTGAGGCAAGAGAATGGCTTGAACCCAGGAGGCGCAGCTTGCAGTGAGCCGAGATCGCGCAACTGCACTCCAGCCTGGGCGACAAGAGACAGACTCCATCTCAAAAAAAAAAAGAAAAAATGTCTTATGTATTTTTAAAAATTTCCCATTGAGAAAATCCAAATTTATTTTCATCTTTTCTAATGTTTTGTTATTGTTGTTATAACTAGCTTTTCATTGAATAGGATCTTCACCTCAAAATTAATACTGCTATTGATAGCAGTGAATAGTATTTAGTAAGAATGCTTCCAAAGAATCATCATGAATTATAATATATTGTGAGAGTTTCTTTAGATGACCTTGATCATATTAAGGAAGTTATTTTCTATTATGAGCTTGCTCAAAGTTTTAATCATGAATGTGCATAATATAACCAAGTAACTTTTCTGCTTGTAGTCGGAAGAGTATCCAAGGTTTTCTACCTTTATTGTGTTAATTAGCGTCTATTACACCAATAGATTGTCTGATGTCTACCTATCCTTGCATGCTTAAAATAAACCGTATTTGTAATTTTTACACATTATTAGATTCAAGTTATCAATTTTTATGTAGAATTTTTGCATGTATAAGATTAGCCTACAAATTTTTTTCTTGTACTGAACTTGTCCAGTGTGATTATTAAGATTGTACTAGCTTTGTGAAATGAATTACAAAATTTTCCCTTTTTCTGTTTCTGAGAATAACTTGCACAATTTACGAATGAATCATCAGTTCATTGTAGGTTTTATCAGACTCTCCTGAAAACATCTGAACTTGGTGCCTTTGGGAGATGAGCATTTTGAAGGATTTACATTTTAAGTAACTATAAAATATTCATGTTTCTATAGATTTATAATAATATCTAGTAATATATAATTGTCTAGAAAATATCCATTTAATATGTTTCTAAATTGTTATATCTAAAAATCCCTGTGTAAGTATTATAATATCTGTACTTATATTACCTTTTTCATCCTTAATGATGTTTTATTTGTGCCTCCTCTCTTTCTTTATTTGCCGTTCCACAGTATTGTTATTAGTAATACCTTTGCAACTTTACAAAACCATAGCTCTTTACTTTCTGATTCCCTCTATGGTATATAGTCTATTTATTAATTTCTGCTTCTCATTTCTATATTTCTCCTTCTAAAATTTGCTTTTATTATGAAACATTACTAGGATTCAGAAAAAAATGGACACCAGTGATTGGATTTAAGGCCTACTGCAATCCAGTATAACCTCATTTTAACTTAACTAATTCCACTCGTAAATGCTCTACTTGCAAATAAGTTCACATTGTGAAGTTCTGAGTGAATATCAAATTTTGAGGAACACTAACCCCTGTACAAGGTGTTTTGCCTCATTAATTGGATTAAAGCGTTGAATCTGGATTTAGTCTCTTGACTTAGAAGTACTTTATACTTCTTTTGGAAGCTGATACCAGAAACCACTCCCCATTTTGAGACATAGAGCCTGTGAATTCAGCTTTGTTTACTCCTTTATGTTTCTGTTTAATTTCTGAAAAACCTGATGTTTAGGATGATGTTTTTATTGTCTTTTAACCAAGATATGTTCCTTTTGAATTTTAAAATATATTGTATCATTTATTCTTGTTTGAGATAGGAAATATATCAATATGTAAATTATTGAGGCATTTATCAGGTCGTTCTACATCATTTGTATATATTTTATTGTTCTTTTTCTAAATTCTAAGTTCATTAATTTTCAGCCTTTTACATGTAAATGTGTATATGTATATATTTACATACATATTGTTTTATACATATGTGTATATAAACATATATACCTATGTGTATATACATATGTGAATATATATTGCATATGTATATTTATATATGTAATATATCTATATATGTAAATATACATTATTTGTATACATATGTAAATAAATATGTATATATGTACTTATATGTATGTATTAATATACATATTCATATACATATATTTGTACATATGCAAACATATACATATGTGTATATATATTTATACATTTAAAGCTCTAAAAATCCCTTTGATTACTGGTTGGCTTGGCTTCATCCCACAAGTTTTTCTTATTCAGTGCTTTCATTGACATAGAGTTCTAATTATTTAATTATGTTTATTGTAATTTATTATTTTAACCATGAGTAATTTAAGACTGCATTTTTTTACTACTTTTCAAACATTTGAGGTTTGGGCATCTTTTATTATAGGTGAGCTCCATTATATCATTGCATTGTGAACAGAAAACAGGATTTATGTGGTATCAATACTTTTTTTTAACTTTTTAGTGGCATAGGTGCTGGTATTTGGGTTAACAATTATCCATGTATTCATGTAGATATAGATACAGATGTATTATAGATTCATATAGATTATATATATTCATTTACATTTATCTGTATATTCGATTACTCTTGTACAATTTGAAGTTGAAATATACTGTATCCTCACTCATTTTCATCTGTATTTAATATTCATTTGTGGCACAAGTATGTCGAAATTTTCCATTCTGTAGAATTCTTCTTATAATTTTATAAATTTTCGTTTTGCATATTTGAGGTTATGTTGATAGATTTACATAGGTTCATAATTTTCTATATTTTGTCATGTTTTCCTTTTATTAGTAAGTAATATCCCTGTTTAACGCTATCAATTTTTTCCCTTTAACTTATACTTTGTTTAAATCATTAATATAACTACAGAAGTTGATTTAGTATGTGTCTGGTATCTTTTTAAAATCTTATCTTCAATCATTTTATATTTTTGATCTGTCTCTTATAAACAACATATAGTTCAAATTTTGAAAAGTCCAGTATAAAAATTGCTATCCTTTAACAAGCAAGTTTAACCAATTTGCAAAATCACTTCGTCTTGTGTTTTAACTTATTTGTGTGGGGTTTTTTCTTAAGAATTACCATATTGCATTTTCTCCCCTTCTATTGGTTGAAATAAATCAAATTAATCATTTTTACTTTTTTTGCAAAATTTAAAGGTAATCAGAAGTTTGTTCTCAAGAATTGTAAAAGAGTCTAAGATTTTACTTCATTTGTAAGTTAACAGGCTAGCCTGCCACAGTTTCAAGGATGCTAACAGAAGATACAAGACTCGTAGGTCAGGGACAAAGGACTTTTTTTCACTCGCAACACAGCAGTCAGCACAAGCTTCATTTTCAGGTTGGTTTTCCTTACCCTCCACATCCCCAAGTGGTGAGACAGAGGGAGAACCAGGTAAACGTTGTACACATGGTGGATTTGCGCCGCAGTTAGAGTCCTGAATTTAGGAAACCCCAGTCTC
>NW_016809129.1:721602-732018 GCF_001698545.2 Rhinopithecus bieti | reverse complement strand
TGGAAATATTTTGATTTTCTTTATTTGTACTGCAAAGTTTATCAAAACATAAATTTAATGGCCTAAATTTTATTTTTAG
This sequence comes from Rhinopithecus bieti, assembly GCF_001698545.2. Lineage (NCBI taxonomy): Eukaryota > Metazoa > Chordata > Mammalia > Primates > Cercopithecidae > Rhinopithecus > Rhinopithecus bieti. The sequence goes on along the minus strand of NW_016809129.1, from coordinate 731,939 downwards.
AAATGAGTTACTTACTGTAAAGTTTCTAAATTATTAAAAAATAAGTAATCTTATAAGTAAAAAATTATGCAACACAATTATTAGTAGAGTAAAACATTCAATTAAAGATTCTGAACTTTATATATTTTCTTAAATGTTTTGGGCCTATTATACGTACATTTTATTTGGGCAGAGCATTTTCTTTCATTTTATTTTCAAATCTTCAAAGAATAGTGTAATGAAGGTCAGACAGGGCCTTTTCAAGTAAAAGAGATGCTCTAGCTCTTTGTGTGCTGCATTCTCATATTTATAATGTGCTTTTTACATACAGAAGGGACACTTGCTAGACTGTTTTTCTGAAATAATTATCTTGTTTGTCTAGTATTTAATATTGTTCCAATAGGATGTGGAAAAAAAATAACTATTTTTACCAAATACTCTTGTGCAAAATGTATGTAATCCCACACCAAGGGACTTCTCTTCAGATTTCATACACCTGAAAAGTAAATAAGTTTGTAAATAAAAGAAAAATAAAGATTTAAAACTATCATACTGTCTTGAAAAGGCCGGTTGTAAGCTAGTCACACATAATGAACATTCAAAATTTTACTTTCATGCTCACTTATTGGTTATTCAGGGTTTTATTATCCAGCTGGTAGCCTACACAGGAGCCCATTTCTGGTTACTGACACTTCACCTATCATTTTTTCTTATTAATACCTATTTTATTAGTTGGACGCGGTGGCTCACACCTGTAATTCGCCAGCACTTTGGGAGGCCAAGGCGGATGGATCACCTGAGATCGGGAGTTCGAGAGCAGCCTGATCAACATGGTGAAACCCTGTCTCTACTAAAAATATGAAAAATTAGCTGGGTATGGTGGTGGGTGCCTGTAATCCCAGCTACCTGGAAGGCTGAGGCAGGAGAATCACTTGAATCTGGGAGGCAGAGGTTGCAATGAGCTGAAATTGCATCACTGCACTCCAGCCTGGGTGACAGAGCTACACTCCATCTCAAAAAAAAGAGACTGTTTTAATAACACAGAAACTAGATACACTAAAAATATTCAGTAAGAATAATAATAAATAAATTGTATACAGTTCTTATTAAAATTAGGAAAGAACAAGAATACTCACTATCACAACTATAGTTAAATAAATCTTAGAGGTTTTAATTTATGCTACAAGAGAATTTTAGAAGTCTAAGATGCATAAGGTTTGGAAGTGAAAAGACAAAACTTGTCATATTTGCACATTGAAAAACTTACATAGAAAACCTAACAAAATCAACAAATTATTAGAACAAATAAGAAGGATGCTGGATAAAAAGCAAATTTTTAAAAACAGCAACACTCCTCTAAACCAGCAATAACCAACTAGAAAATATAAGAGAAAACAGTACCACACATATCCATATATACCTGTCTTTACTTATGTGTAGCGATGATAGAGATAGAGATAAATATGGACACACACACACAGACCTATCTGTCCAAAATAGTGCAAAATTTATATTTATAAGGGAGGGGTAGAGCAAGGAGCTAAATAGAAAGCTCCACCAATCATCCCTCTTGAAGGAACACCAAATTTAACAACTATCTACATACAAAAAAACACCTTTGTACGAACGAAAAATCAGATGAGCACTCACAATACCTGGTTTTAACTTCATATCACAGAAAGAGGAACTGAAGAGAGCAGGAAAAATGGTCTTGAATTGCCAACGCCAGCCCTCCCATCCCCCAGCAGTGGCCACATGGCATGGAGAGGGACTCTGTGCACTTGGGAGAGGGAGAATGCAGTGATTCTGAGACTTCATTAAATCCCGTGCTGCCCTGTCACAGTGGAAAGCAAAACCAAGCTAAACTCAGCTGATTCTTACCCATGGAGGGAGCATTTAGACTAGCCATCGCCAGAAAGTAATCACCCAGCCCCACAGTTAGAACTTGAGTTTCAGCAAGCCTCGCCACCATGGGCAAACGTGCTCTCCCTAAATAAACTTGAAAGCCAGTCTAGGCTGCAAGGACTACAACTCCTAGGCAAGTTCTAGTGCTGAGCTGGGTTCGGAGTCAATGAACTTGAGGGTTCCATCACCTATTGAGACACCAGCCAGGGAAGCTAATGAAGTGCTTGTGTCACCCTTCACCCAACCCCAGGCAGCACAGCTTGTGGCTCCAAAAGAGAATCCTTCCTTCCACTTGAGGAGAGGGGAGGAATAAGTAAAGAGGACTTTATCTTGCATCTGTGATACCAACTCAGCCACAGTAGGATAGGGCACTGGAAAGGGTCATGAGGCACCCGTTCCAGGCCCAAGCTCTTGGGTGGCATTTCTAGACAAACCCTGGACCAGAAGGGAACCTGCTGTCTTGAAGAGAAGGACTCAGTACTGGCAGGATACATCACCTACTGGCTAAAGAGCCCTTGGGGCCTGAATAACCAACAGTTATACTCAGGTAGTATGCCATGGGCCCCAGGTAAGACTCAGGTGTGCTGTATTTAGGTGAGACTCAGCACATTCAGAGCTGTAGTGGCTGTGGGGAGAGACTCTTCCTGTTTGAGAAAAGCACAGGCACAGGGAGCAAAGGAAATTCTGTCTTGCATCTTAGGTAACAGCTCAGCCACAGTGGGATAGAGCAGTGGTTTCCAAACCTTTTGCACCAGGGACTGGTTTTGTGGAATACGATTTTTCCACTGACCAGGCAGGAGTCGGGGATGATTTTGGATGAAACTGTTCCACCTCAGATCATCAGGCGTTAGTGAGATTCTCATAAGGAATGCGCAGCCTAGATCCCTCACATGTGCATTTCACAGTAGGGTTCACGTTCCTATGAGAATCTAATGCTACAGCTGATCTGACAGGAGGCGGAGCTGAGGGGGTAATGCTCGCTACTCCCTCCTGCTGTGAGGCCAGATTCCTACCAGGTCAGGGTCTGGTAATATTCTGTGGCCCAGTTTGGGTAGCGACCCCAGGGGTAGAGCACCAAGCACATTTTTGCAGTTCCAGATTCTGGGCTTTGGGTCTTGGATGGCGTTTCTGAACCTGCCCTTCTGGGCCACAGGAGAGCCAACTGCCCTGAAGGGTGAGTCCTGGCCTGGCAGCATTCACACAGGCTGGCTAAAGGACTCATGTGCCTTAAGTAAACATCAGTGGTGGCCCGGGCAGTATTCCCTGTGGGCCTCTGGTGGTGGTGGTGGCCATGGGGTGGGGCTCCTCTGACTTTTGAAAGGGGAGAGAAGAGTAAAAAGGTGTTTCTGATAGTCTGAGTGCCACTTCAGCCACACTAGAATAGAATACAAGGTAGATTTGTATGATTTTTTTATCCATCCCAGGTTCCTGGATGGCATCTCTGGACCTTTCTGGGGACTGGGAAAACTCACAGCTCTGAAGGGAAAGACAAAAACATGACTGGATTACCACTGGCTGATTGTAGAGTTGGGCCTTGAACAAACATAGGTGGTAGCCAGGTAGAGTAACAGTGGGTCTTGGGTGAGATTAGTGCTGTGCTAGATTCCAATCTAACCCAGCACAGTCCCAGTGGTGGTGGCCACAGGGGTGCTTGCATCACCCTACCCCCATTTCCTGGCAGCTTAGCACAGAGAGACGCCATTTGTTTGGGAGAAACTAAGGCAAAAGAACAAGAATCTCTTCCTGGTAATCCAGATAATTCTTTCGGATCTTGTCCAAGACCTCCAAAGTGGTAACTGTATGAGTCTACATGAACCACAGCATTACTGGGCTTGGGGGCCCAAGTCCTTTTGAATACCTGGAAAGCCTGCTCAAGAAGGATGGCACAAACAAACCCAGACTATGAAGACTCTGATAAATGCCTAATTCATCAATGCCCAGATATCAACAAACATTGACAAGCATAAGGAACATACAGGAAAACATGACCTCACCAAAGGAACTAAACAAGGCAGCAGGGACCAATCCTGGAGAAAGAGAAATATGTGACCTTTCAGATTGAGAATTCAAAATGACTATTTTGAGGAAACTCAAAGAAATTCAAGATAATACAGATAAAAAATTCAGAACACTATCAGATGAATTTTACAAAGAGGTTGACATAAAAAAAAAGAAGCAGAAATTCTGCAGTTAAAAAACTGCAATGGCATACTAAAGAATGCCTCAGAATCTCTTAATAGCAGAATTTATCAAGCGAAAGAAAGATTTAGTGAGCTTGAAGATAGGCTATTTGAAAATACACAGTAAGGGATACAAAAGAAAAAAATAAAAAAGAGTGAAGAGCACCTTAATGATCCACAAAATAGTCTCTAAAGGGCAAATCTAATAGTTATTTGCCTTAAAGAAAAAGTAGAGAAAGAGATAGGAGTAGAAAGATTATTCAAAGGGATGACAGCAGAGAACTTCCCAAACCAAGAGAAAGATATTGATATCCAAGTGCAAGAAGGTTATAGAACACCAAGCAGATTTAACCCAAAGAACATCACCTCAAGGAATTCAATAAATCTCCCAAGGTCATGTATAAATAAACAATTCTCAAAGCAGCAAGAGAAAAGAAGTGACTAACATACAATGGAACTGCAATACAACTGGCAGCAGACTTTTCGGGGGAAACCTTACAGGCCAGGAGAGAGTGGCATGACATATTTAAAGTACTGAAGGAAAAAACTTTTACCTTTATATCTGGTGAAAATATCCTCCAAACAAAAAGAAGAAATAAAGATTTTCCCAGACAAGCAAACACTGAGGGAGTTCATCAATACCAGCCCATGCTATAAGAAATGCTAAAGGGAGTACTTCAATCAGAAAGGAAAGGATGTTGATGAGCAATGAGAATTCATCTGAAGGTACAAAGATCACTGGAAATAGTAAGTAAGCAGGAAAATGCAGAATATTATAACACTGTGACTGTGATGTATAAACTACTCTTAACTAGAAAGACTAAAAGATGAACTAACCAAAAATATTAACAACTTTTCAAGACATAGACAGTACAATAAAATAGAAATAGAAATAATAAAATGTTAAAAATCGGGGACAAAGTTAAAATGTAGAGGTTTTTTTTAGTTTTCTTTTGCTTATTAGTTTCTTTAGGCAAGCAGTTTTAATGTATTATCACCTAAAAAAATGGTTTATAAGATAGTATTTGTAAGCCTCATGGTAACCTCAAATCAAAAAACATACAATGGATACACAAAAAATAAAAAAGCAAGAAATTAAAGCATACCACTAGAGATAATCACCTTCACTGAAAGGAAGAAAAAAAAGAAGAGAAAACCAGAAAACAGATAACAAAATGGCAGCAGTAAGACCTTTCTTATGAATAAGAATATTTAATGTAAATAGACTAAACTCTCCAATAAAATGACATTAAGTAGCTGAATGGATTTTTAAAAATACCCAATAATCTGTTGTCTACTAGAAACACATGTCACTCATAAAGACAGAGACACAGAAAATAAAGGGATGAAAAAGATACTCCATGCTGATAGAAACCAAAAAAGAGCAGGAGTAGCATACTTATATCAGACAAAATAGATTTTAAGACAAAAACTGTAAGAAGAGACAAAGAAGATCATTATATAAGGATAAAAGGATTAATTAAGCAAGAGGACATAAAAGTTATAAATATGTATTCACCCAACATTGAAGCACCAGATATATAAAGCAAAAGAGAGAGATAGAGCCTAATACAATAATAGCTGAAGAATTCAACACCTCACTTTCAGCATTGGACAGATCTTCCAGACCAAAAAAAAAAATAAATAAATCAACAAAGAAACGTTGGATTTAGTCCAAATTATAGACCAAATGAACCTAATAAATATTTGCAGAACATTTTATCCAATGGCTACAGAATACAAATATGAATCCAGCACATGGATCATTCTCAAGGATAGACCATATGTAAGCTCACAAAACAAGTCTTAAAACATCCAAAAAAAAACTGAAACAGTATCAAGTATCTTCTCTGACCACAATGAAATTAAACTACAAATTAATAACAAGAGGAATTTTGAAAACTATACAAACACATGGAAATTGAGCAATATGCTCCTGAATGACCAGTGGGTCGATGAAAAACTTAAGAAGAAAATTTAAAAAGTTCTTAAATAATAACAGAAACACGGCCGGGCGCGGTGGCTCAAGCCTGTAATCCCAGCACTTTGGGAGGATGAAGTGGGTGGATCACAAGGTCAGGTGATCAAGACCATCTTGGCCAACATGGTGAAACCCTGTCTCTAATGAAAATACAAAAATTATCTGGGTGTGAGCCTGTAGTCCCAGCTTCTCAGGAGGCTGAGGCAGAAGAATCGCTTAAACCTGGGAGGCGAAAGTTGCAGTGAGCCAAGATCGCACCACTGCACTCCAATCTAAGCGACAGAGTGAGACTCCGTCTCAAAAAATTAAAAAGAAAGAAAGAAAAAAAATAATAATGCATATTAAAGAATTAGAAAAGCAAGAGCAAACCAAATGCAAAATTAGTAGAAGAAAAGAAATAATAAAGATCAGAGTAGAAATAAATGAAATTGAAATTAAGAAAACAATACAAAAGATCAACAAAACAACAAAAAAAGTTATTTGAAAAGAAAAACAAAATTGATGAACCTTTAGCCAAAATAACTAGGAAAAAAGAGAGAAGACTCAAATAAATAAAATCATATATGAAAAGAAGACATTACAACTGATACCACAAAATTCAAAGGATTTTAAGACATAATTGTTAAACTATGTTAAACTAAAGGCTATTATGAACAACTCTATGCCAATAAATTGGAAAACCTAGAAGAAATGGATGAAATCCTAGACACATACAACCTACCAAGATTGAACTATGAAAAAATCCAAAACCTGAACAGATCAATAACAAGTAATGAGATTGAAGCTGTAATAAAAAGTCTCCAGCAAAGAAAAGACCCAATGGCTTCACTGCCTAATTCTACCAAACATTTAAAAAGGAAATGATACCAATATACTCAGACTATTCTGAAAAACAGAAGAAGAGAGAAGCCTTCCAGACTCATTCTATGAGGTCAATCTTATCCTGATACCAAAACCGGAAAAAGACACGTAGGAAAAAAAAGAAAGAAAGAAAGAAAAGAAAACTAAAGGCTAATGTCCCTGATGAATACTGATGCAAAAATCCTCAACAAAATACTATCAAACCAAATTCAACGACACATTAAGAAGATCATTCATCATGACCAAGTGGGATTTATCCCAGAGATCCAAGAAAAGTTCAACATATGCAAATCAATCTATATGATACATCATACCAAAAGAAAAAACAAATAAAACCATATGATCATTTCAACTAATGTGGAAAAAACATTTGATACGATTCAGCATCCCTTTATGGTAAAAAAAAAAAAAAAAAAAAAAACTCTCAAAACTGGGTGTAAAAGGAACATGCCTCAACATAATAAAGGCCATATACGAGAGACCTATAGTAAGTATCATACTGAATGGGGAAAACTGAAAGCCCTTCTTCTGTGATCCAGGACATGAAAAGGATGCCCACCTTCACCATTGTTATTCAAGATACTACTAGAAGTCTGAGCTAGAGCAAGCAGACAACAAATGTAAATAAAGAGCATCCAAACTTGAAATTAAGAAGTCAAATTATCATTGTTTGTAGATGATACGATCTTCTATTTTGAAAAGCCTAAAGACTCGGCCAAAAGCTACTTGAAATGACAAACAAATTCAGTGAAGTTGCAGGATACAAAATCAACATAAAAAAATCAGTAGTGTTTGTATATGCCAAGAGCAAACAATCTTAAAAAAAAAAGTAATTCTAGTTACAATAGCTACAAATGCAATAAAATAACTAGGAATTAGCTTAAAGAAGTGAAAGATCTCTACAATAAAACTGTAAAACATTGGTGCAAGAAATTGAAGAGGATACAAATAAATGAAAATATATGCTCATAAATTGAAAGAAACAATATTGCTAAAACAAAGGAATCTGCAATCTACAGATTTGATGCAATTTCTGTCAAAAAACCAATGACATTCCCCAGAAATAGCAAAGGTAATCCTAATGTGGAACCACGAAAGATCCAGGATAGCCAAAGCTACCCAAAGCAAAAGAACAAAACTGGAGGAATCACATTACTTGACTTCAATTTATATCACAGACCTATAGTAACCAAAACAGCATGGTACTGGCGTAAAACAGACACATAGATGAATGGAGTAGAATAGAGAACTCTGAAAAAAAAATCCATACATCTACGGTGAACTCATTTTGACAAAGATGCCAAGGATGTACATTGGAGAAAAGACAGTCTCTTCAATAAAAGGTGCGGAGAAAATGGAATATCCATAAGCAGAAGAGTGAAACTAGAGGCATATTTCTTGCCTTATTCAAAATCAATCAAAATGGATGAAAGACTTAAATCTAAGACCTCAAACTATCAAACTGCTACAAGAAAACATTCAGGAAACTCTCCAGGACATTGGACTGAACAAAGATTTCTTGAGTAACATACCACAGGCACAGATAACTAACGAAAAAAAAAAAAAGGATAAATGGGATCATATCAAGTTAAAAGCTTCTGCACAGCAAAGGAAACAATCAACGAGATGAAGAGACAGCCCACAGAATGAGAGAAATTATTTGCAAGCTACTCATCTGACAAGGAATTAATAACCAGAATATGTAAGGAGCTCAAACAACTCTACAGAAAAAAAAATCTAATAATCCGATTAACAAATGAGCAAAATTTGAGACATTTCTCAAAAGAATAAATACAAATGTCAATTATACGAAAAGGTGATCATCAGAGGAATGCAAATCAAAACTACAATGAGATGTCATCTCACCCCAGTTAAAATGACTTGTATACAAAACAGTCAATAACAAATACTGGTGAGGATGTGGAGTAAAGGGAACTCTCCTACACTGTTGGTGGGAATATAAATTAGTATAACCACTATGGAGAACAGTTTGGAGGTTCCTCAAAAAACTCAAAATAGAGCTACCATATGATCCAGCAATCCCACTTCTATGTATTAATATATACTCAAAAGAAAGGAAGTCAATGTATCAAAGAGATATCTGCACTCCCATGTTTATTGCAGCACTATTCACAATAGTCAAGACTTGGAAGCAACCTAAGTGTCCAGCAATAGATGAATGGATAAAGAAAATGTGGTACATATACATGATGGAGTAATATTCAGACATAAAAAAAGAATGAGACCCTTTCATTTGCAACAACATGAATGGAACTGGAGGTCATTACGTTAAGTAAAGTAGGCCAGGCACCAAAAGACAAACTTTACATGTCCTCACTTCCTTGTGGAAGCTAAAACTGAGAACAGGCTGGGCCCGGGAGCTCATGCCTCTAATCCCAGCACTTTGGGAGGCCAAGGCGGGTGGATCACCTGAGATCAGGAGTTCAAGACCAGCCCGGCCAACATAATAAAACACTATTTCTACTAAAATACAAAATTAGCAGGTGTGGTGGTGCATGCCTGTAGTCCCAGCTATCAGGAGGCTGAAGCTGGAGGATTGCTTGAGCCAGGAGGTGGAGGTTGCAGTGAGCCAAGATTGCACCACTGTACTCCAGCCTGGACAACAGAGTGGGACTCCATCTGAGAAAAAAAAGAAAAAATGAAAACAATTGAACTCATGGAGATAGAGAACAGAAGGGTTGTTACCAGAGGCTGGAAAGGGTAGCCTGGGTGTGGTGGGGAAGTAGAGATAGTTAATAGGTGCGAAAAAAAATGGAAAAAATGAATTAAACCTACTATTTGATAGTGTGTAGAGTGACTATAGTGGAAAATAATTTAATTGTACATTTTAAAATAACTAAAAGAGTATAAATGAATTGCTTGTAACACAAAGTATAAATGCTTGAGGGAATGGATACCCCATTTACCCTAATGTGGTTATTACACACTGCATGTTTGTATCAGAATATCTTACGTAACCCATAAATATATACACCTACTATATACCCATAAAATTAAAATTAAAAAACTATATTTATATATGATTATATAATTTTTAATCTAGTTTTTACTTCTGATTTATTTTATGTATAATTTTAATTATATGCTATGTAATTATAATCTAGATATAAAATTTATATTTGTATATGGGGAAATGATTCACATATATACATATACACACAAAATATGTAAAATCACATTGATAATCACAAATATTTTACAAGCAATACAAATATAAATTTAAATATATTAAAAATCAATACAATATAAATCAGTTTAAAATCACAAATACACATAGTCATATCTATATATATTTGCAATCACAAATATTTACATGTGTACGATATATATGTGTATTATATGTTTGTGATGGTAATGGCACCATTCTCTGTGTGTGTGTGTGTGTGTGTGTGTGTGTGTGTGTGTGTGTG
>NW_016809129.1:713036-720457 GCF_001698545.2 Rhinopithecus bieti | reverse complement strand
AAAAAAAAAAAAAAAAAAAAAAACTCTCAAAACTGGGTGTAAAAGGAACATGCCTCAACATAATAAAGGCCATATACGAGAGACCTATAGTAAGTATCATACTGAATGGGGAAAAACTGAAAGCCCTTCTTCTGTGATCCAGGACATGAAAAGGATGCCCACCTTCACCATTGTTATTCAAGATACTACTAGAAGTCTGAGCTAGAGCAAGCAGACAACAAATGTAAATAAAGAGCATCCAAACTTGAAATTAAGAAGTCAAATTATCATTGTTTGTAGATGATACGATCTTCTATTTTGAAAAGCCTAAAGACTCGGCCAAAAAGCTACTTGAAATGACAAACAAATTCAGTGAAGTTGCAGGATACAAAATCAACATAAAAAAATCAGTAGTGTTTGTATATGCCAAGAGCAAACAATCTTAAAAAAAAAAGTAATTCTAGTTACAATAGCTACAAATGCAATAAAATAACTAGGAATTAGCTTAAAGAAGTGAAAGATCTCTACAATAAAAACTGTAAAACATTGGTGCAAGAAATTGAAGAGGATACAAATAAATGAAAATATATGCTCATAAATTGAAAGAAACAATATTGCTAAAAACAAAGGAATCTGCAATCTACAGATTTGATGCAATTTCTGTCAAAAAACCAATGACATTCCCCCAGAAATAGCAAAGGTAATCCTAATGTGGAACCACGAAAGATCCAGGATAGCCAAAGCTACCCAAAGCAAAAAGAACAAAACTGGAGGAATCACATTACTTGACTTCAATTTATATCACAGACCTATAGTAACCAAAACAGCATGGTACTGGCGTAAAAACAGACACATAGATGAATGGAGTAGAATAGAGAACTCTGAAAAAAAAATCCATACATCTACGGTGAACTCATTTTTGACAAAGATGCCAAGGATGTACATTGGAGAAAAGACAGTCTCTTCAATAAAAGGTGCGGAGAAAATGGAATATCCATAAGCAGAAGAGTGAAACTAGAGGCATATTTCTTGCCTTATTCAAAAATCAATCAAAATGGATGAAAGACTTAAATCTAAGACCTCAAACTATCAAACTGCTACAAGAAAACATTCAGGAAACTCTCCAGGACATTGGACTGAACAAAGATTTCTTGAGTAACATACCACAGGCACAGATAACTAACGAAAAAAAAAAAAAGGATAAATGGGATCATATCAAGTTAAAAAGCTTCTGCACAGCAAAGGAAACAATCAACGAGATGAAGAGACAGCCCACAGAATGAGAGAAATTATTTGCAAGCTACTCATCTGACAAGGAATTAATAACCAGAATATGTAAGGAGCTCAAACAACTCTACAGAAAAAAAAATCTAATAATCCGATTAACAAATGAGCAAAATTTGAGACATTTCTCAAAAGAATAAATACAAATGTCAATTATACGAAAAGGTGATCATCAGAGGAATGCAAATCAAAACTACAATGAGATGTCATCTCACCCCAGTTAAAATGACTTGTATACAAAAACAGTCAATAACAAATACTGGTGAGGATGTGGAGTAAAGGGAACTCTCCTACACTGTTGGTGGGAATATAAATTAGTATAACCACTATGGAGAACAGTTTGGAGGTTCCTCAAAAAACTCAAAATAGAGCTACCATATGATCCAGCAATCCCACTTCTATGTATTAATATATACTCAAAAGAAAGGAAGTCAATGTATCAAAGAGATATCTGCACTCCCATGTTTATTGCAGCACTATTCACAATAGTCAAGACTTGGAAGCAACCTAAGTGTCCAGCAATAGATGAATGGATAAAGAAAATGTGGTACATATACATGATGGAGTAATATTCAGACATAAAAAAAGAATGAGACCCTTTCATTTGCAACAACATGAATGGAACTGGAGGTCATTACGTTAAGTAAAGTAGGCCAGGCACCAAAAGACAAACTTTACATGTCCTCACTTCCTTGTGGAAGCTAAAACTGAGAACAGGCTGGGCCCGGGAGCTCATGCCTCTAATCCCAGCACTTTGGGAGGCCAAGGCGGGTGGATCACCTGAGATCAGGAGTTCAAGACCAGCCCGGCCAACATAATAAAACACTATTTCTACTAAAAATACAAAAATTAGCAGGTGTGGTGGTGCATGCCTGTAGTCCCAGCTATCAGGAGGCTGAAGCTGGAGGATTGCTTGAGCCAGGAGGTGGAGGTTGCAGTGAGCCAAGATTGCACCACTGTACTCCAGCCTGGACAACAGAGTGGGACTCCATCTGAGAAAAAAAAGAAAAAATGAAAACAATTGAACTCATGGAGATAGAGAACAGAAGGGTTGTTACCAGAGGCTGGAAAGGGTAGCCTGGGTGTGGTGGGGAAGTAGAGATAGTTAATAGGTGCGAAAAAAAATGGAAAAAATGAATTAAACCTACTATTTGATAGTGTGTAGAGTGACTATAGTGGAAAATAATTTAATTGTACATTTTAAAATAACTAAAAGAGTATAAATGAATTGCTTGTAACACAAAGTATAAATGCTTGAGGGAATGGATACCCCATTTACCCTAATGTGGTTATTACACACTGCATGTTTGTATCAGAATATCTTACGTAACCCATAAATATATACACCTACTATATACCCATAAAAATTAAAAATTAAAAAACTATATTTATATATGATTATATAATTTTAATCTAGTTTTACTTCTGATTTATTTTATGTATAATTTTAATTATATGCTATGTAATTATAATCTAGATATAAAATTTATATTTGTATATGGGGAAATGATTCACATATATACATATACACACAAAATATGTAAAATCACATTGATAATCACAAATATTTTACAAGCAATACAAATATAAATTTAAATATATTAAAATCAATACAATATAAATCAGTTTAAAATCACAAATACACATAGTCATATCTATATATATTTGCAATCACAAATATTTACATGTGTACGATATATATGTGTATTATATGTTTGTGATGGTAATGGCACCATTCTCTGTGTGTGTGTGTGTGTGTGTGTGTGTGTGTGTGTGTGTGTGTGGATGGCGTCACAAGAAATATATTTGGTCTTTGTCCCTAGCTGCTGGCACATGGGTCCTTCGGGTTCTTGGAATTCCCTTGGAGCATCCTTAGTGGTAGGAATGTATTTTGTCATTCTTAGGGAGATTGTTTTGATCACACCTGAGTCTATACTAATGAGACGACAGGGTGGGTTCCCAGACTGGGCTGGGACTGGTCACCAGAAAGACTAAGTTATTAGAAGACTGGAATTCTCAACCCCACATTCAGACCTCCAGGAGGATGGAGTGGGATGTGTGCACTGAAGATCAAGCTCACTAAAAGCTCTTGAACTAGGAGATTTGATGAGTTTCTGAGCTGGTAAACACATCCATATGCCAGGAGAGTGGCACACCCCAACCCTACCCTGGTTTCCATTTGTGTCTTTTATAATAACCTTCATAATAAACCAATAAACGTAAGTCAAGTGTTTCTTCCCTGAGTTTCGTGAGCCATTCTAGAAAATGGAGGAGTCAACCCTAATGCATAGCTTGTCAGTCAGAAGCCCAGGGTAGAACACAAAACAAAACAAAACAAAAGCCCAGGGTGTCTGGACTTGTGATTGACATCTAGATTGGGGGCAGTCTCATAGGACTGAGACTTTTAACTTGTGCAATCTGATGCAAAGTCTATGTAGATAGTGCCAGAATTGCATGGAACTGTAGAACACCCAGCTGGTGCTGCAGAATTGGACAGTGTAGGAAAATAATCCACACATCTGGCTATCAGAAGTGTTCTGTATGAATAGAGAAACCATTTGTTTTTCTCAGTGTGTGTGTGTGTGTCTGTGTGTGTGTATGCATGTATGTATGTATCTGTGTGGCTGTATGTACATATATGTATGTGCATATATAGACATGTATATGTATACATATGTGTGTATATAATTTATATATTTATATATAGTATTTAAGAAGGAACCTAATGGCACATCACCTTTATGAAAAATTTTCAGAACTTTATTTAAGGATACAAAGGAATATTTAAGCAAATGAGAGGATATTACATGTTCAAAAATATTTGATGTCAGATTTTTCTCCAAGTAATCTATGGAATCTACACTAACTCAGTTGAAATTCTTATGAAGATATAAAGATCCACAGACAGCTAATTCAGTCTGAGAATAAAAGAATAAAGGAAAAGTGAAGATGACAGGTGGGTGAGGAAAAGTTACCATATGAAATACTAACATTTGCAAGGCCAAAGTAATTAAATCAAGGTGACGCTGGTATGAGAACAGGCAAATAAATCTGTGGAACAGAATAAGGATGAAAAATAGATTCACGTTATATAAAAACTTGAGATGGTGGCACCACAAATCAAAGGAAAAGGATGTATTATATAGGCTATGATTTTGGAAAAAACTTTATTATTCGGAGAAAATAACACTGGATATCTATGTCCCTTAAACCACATATAAAATAGATTTGAGATGGCTTAAAAAACTATGCAGAAGGTAAAGCTGGAAAGCTAGGGGAAATAAAATTTAAGGGAATATTTTATAAGTTACAAATGTGGAAGCAATTTTAAAATGTGGCTTATCTTCCAAATACACAAACACTAAGGCAAGAAAATTGTTAGATTTTAGTACAACAAAATTTAGGATTTCATTTCATAAATGGCACTGTAAAAGTTAAAAGAAAGAAGACAGACTAAGTGAAGATAATTGTATAATATAAACAGTATTACATTAATACCTGTAATTTACATCGTAATCATCAAAATCATCAAGGAAAACATAGGAGATAGGAAATATAATGAGTAAAATGGGCAAAATAAATTGAATAAGCATCATCTATCAGAAGCCTAAATAGCTAAAAAAGTTGTTTGAAGAGATGCTTAGGCTCAGTATATCAGGAAATCACATACTGACAAGTCAGTGAGCTATCATTAGTATTTTACACCCACTGGATTAGTCAACATCACAAAGTGAGATAATTCTAACTCCCATGCAGTGATGATATAAAAATTACTCTAAATAGGACTGGTGAATTTATCTATGCATCTACCTTATGAACCAGAACAAGACTTAATACCATACCACCATTGGTGTGAATATAAAAACATATACACACAAAAAATTTTAATATTTTACAAAGGAAATGCATATTTAATGACATTTATCTGTCATATTTAAGTGAGCAGCTATAGTGACTGGAAATAGGGAATTGAATAGAAGTAAATAAATAAATGAAGTAAAATAAGAGAGAATTCTTGTTCTGGCCTGTGATGATAATGTGTTAGGACTTGAGCATTGTGATTAACTTAACTCTACTTTTGAGCTCCAAAACAAGAAGAGAGAAAAAATACAAACTATGTTCAGGATTGTTTACTAGGCATGAAGAGTGGCGTAGTTGGAAGAAGATTTATTTAATATACCTAAATTTGAAAACTAGCTCTTTAATTTCCTAGTTTTAGAAAGTCCTTCAGCATCGATGTCTCACAGTAGCCTTGTGAGAGAGCTGAGTATTTACTATTATGCCCATTATTATTAAAGAAAAATGGAGCTCAGAAAGATCCAGTGGTCTCGGTGAGATGGGGGCTTCTCAGAGCTTTGCGCTGCTGTCCTATAGGTTGAACCTTAGGAAATGGCTGCTAGGCACCCACTCTTTACCTATCAAAATGGCCATTTTCTATGGCCTACCCTAAGATGTAAATGTGTCTCTTTTGTCACAAAATGAGAGGTCCACTCATTTAACGCTAAGAAATAAGGAAGAAAAATAGGGAGGAATAGGAATGAAATGCCAGGAGATGAACATGTGCGTTGCTAACTTTAAAATTGTGTGAAATTCAAAAATGCTTAATACAAAACCCTTAATACATGGTACGTTAGAGCACTGAGTTCTTAGATACTGAGTCCTGAGTGACTTTCTTAGAACAAGCTACCTTAATAAACGACCCCAAAAAATTTAAATAAGGAAAATAATTTTGTACCTCAAGAGAACCATATATCCAGGTATGGCAGCCAAAGAATAAATGAAACTGCTCATTGCTGACAAGATCAGGAAGTACTGGAGCATCAAGAAACAGTCAGGTCCTTTGTCACACAGCCCAAGAACTGCAGATGAATTTCCTGATGTTTGAATACAGCTGCAATTTTGGAACACCTGTCAAAAAATAACATATTATACTAACTAAGAAAGAAATATCTTGAACACAAATTTTAAACATTTTCTACACAGCCAGTTGGATCAAGATGGAGACTGCTTGTTCCCTTGACTCCATCTCCATTATGATGTCTCTCAAGATTACAGCATATAACAAAACTGGAAGGGTAATTTCAGAAAAATGGTATATTTTTCTAAATATGTATAGTAAATTTGTAATAACTAATAAGCTACCCTAAAGACACACTTTTTAATTATTTTTCTTATTTATTTATTTATTTATTTGAAACAGAGACTCATGCTGTCGCCTAGGCTAGAGTGCAGTGGTATGAACTTGGCTCACTGCAACCTCTGCCTCCCAGGTTCAAGTGATTCTCCTGCCCCAGGCTCCAGGGTAGCTGGGACTACAGGCACCCGCCACTACCCCCAGCTAAATTTTGTATTTTTAGTAGAGGTGAATTTCACCATGTTGGCCAACTGGTCTTGAACTCCTGACCTCAGATGATACACCCGTCTCTGCCTTCCAAAGTGCTGGGATTACAGGCGTGAGACAGTGCGCCCAGCCAATACACTTTTTAAAATAGTGTTTTGATACAACACTACATTGAACAAACAAAATCTGTTTCAGAGTGCTCAGTTGAAATATTTAGATGCTTACAAATAGCCAAAGCTTTGCTTCTAAAGAAATAGTTTATTTCGGCAGGGAGCAGTGGCCTACGCCTGTAATCCCACCACTTTGGGAGGCCAAGGCAGGCGAATCATGAGGTCAGGAGTTCGAGACCAGCCTGACCAACATGGTGAAACCCCGTCTCTACTAAAAATACAAAAATTACCCAGACATGGTGGCGTGTGCCTGTAATCCTACTCAGGCACTCAGGAGGCTGAGGCAGGAGACTCGCTTGAACCCGGGAGGCGGAGGTTGCAGTGAGCCGAGATCGTGCCACTGCACTCTAGCCTGGGTGACAGAGTGAGACTCCATCTCAAAAAAAGGAAAAAAAGGAAAGGAAAGAGTTTATTTCAAAAACAGAATTGTCAACCTTTTTTGAATTGTTACATGTTTCCAGGTCTTAATAAGAATCAAAATTTATAGTTTAATTTGATCACCAACCAACATTATATTAGTATTAGTATTGTTATATTATATCGTGATATGTTAGAGGCAAGAGAACATTCCTAATTCTAAATTCTTAAAGAACTGTCAGAATGTGAAAAACACAGAAAGCACACCCATACATACACACAGAAAAAAA
>NW_016809129.1:692504-712773 GCF_001698545.2 Rhinopithecus bieti | reverse complement strand
GTGTGTGTGTGTACACATATATATATATATATATGTATGTATATGTATAGCAAAGCAATTAGCTGGACAATTGAGATCAAAACCAACCACCAACCTTATTTCAATGATAAAATTTTTTTAGTCCAGAGTATTTACAACCCAAATTATTTGAGTAATAATGTAAACTTCTTGGAAATTTCAGATCACTGTTCAGATGCTATGAAGGTTTTACATAAGATCTGGGAAATAAAAGGTAATTAAGTGACTGTCATAGAGTTATTTTTCCACATACAAAGAAACTAATTTGGTTTTGAGGAAACACTAATTTTACTTTTATTAAGTGTAGGCCCAGTGCATAGTTGGAAAGTAAAAATGCAACTCAAAAAAGTTCTGTCAAATAGGATGTCTTACCATGTTTATTCCCATTCCAATGGATGTCTCACAACCAGCAAGACAAGCTGACGGATATGACAAGCCATTGTTTCCACACACAGGATCCCATATTTTAGATGGACAGTTGCAATCCACATTGCAATTAGCAAAGATGTTATTTCCCATATACAAATCTTGTGGAATTCTGAAGTGATTTAAAATAATGCCATAGATATTAAAAGATGATTCAATCCTTTTTTTTCTTCTTTTCATCTCAATCCCCAATTAGATTTCCTCTCTTCCCATGAATAGAAAGAGAAATCTTCCAATCATCAATGTGTGACCTGTTTACTATAGCTTTGGTATAAAAGAGACCTGTTTTGATGACCACATAGCCACTCTTTCAATGATTTATCTCAGAAGAATATACAGGCAATAAATAAGCATTGAGTTCCTACCTTGTGGGAGTCACGTTTTCACATACTATTAGATCTCAAAAGATGAGGATCAACTAATCTCTGTGATTCATCCATTAGGTAGCAAATAGCAAGAAAGGACTAGCATGAAGACAAAAATCTGCAAGTTCCACTTGTAATACAGATAATACATTTAGCTCCAGAAACATAGGTATTTGAATTAAAGAAATACATTCTACTAATATAAAAAGTGACCAGTGCTTGTAATACGATTGAAAGAGCACTTGCGTGGCAGTTTAGAGACTGAATTCAGACTAGATCACAGTGCGACTTTCGACACATTATGTCTGGGAATCAGCATCATTGGAGATGGAGACAATCTTTAAAATTTATTCCAATTTTAAAATCCATTTCTGTATTGATGTGGTTGAAGAGATTTGAAATGAACTCCCTTTATCATTAAATATCTCTGAATCTCAATTTCATCTGTAAAGTGGAGGTAATAATGCTTATCTTAAATAAAGTTTATGAGTCTCAAATAAAATACCATATATAAAATTATATTATGATTTTACATTTGAAATTATTTCAATCTAATAAACCTTGATAATTTTGAAAAAACATTTTAGGATGTTCTTTATTTCATTTTAACTGATAGCTTGATTATCAAAATGTGCCCTACAGGTGAATTCTTTTAATGTACATCACTATGGAAAACCTTTCAATAAAACCCAGATAACCTTCAAAATACAAAATATGAAAGCATTCAATATTTTAGATACAGCAGTACAAATGAAATATATGAATTATGTATTAATTAATTTATCATGTATTATGATTTAGTTATGCCAAACTTAAGCCCAGTGTGTAAACATATAAAGGCTATTTTGACTGTATAGTCTACTCTTAGTTTTACTCAGTTATGGGAGTGTAAGACATATGGATAGCATATTTTAATACAAACTTAAACGGTAGGTAGTTTCTTTCACAGGATAATATCTACTCGGATATCACAAAGACAATCATGCACACACACCCACATGCACATGCAATCATAAATTCACTCACCCTGTGATACGTTCCCAAACTCATTAATAAGCCTAGAGCTTGGATAGATTGGCTTTTGATTGACAGATGGAGAAAAGATACAGGAAGAGCATGGATTACTATCATTAACTCCAAAAAGCAAATGATCTGATCATGCATTGCCATTGTAAAAAATATAATATGAACCATTTGTTGAAAGATTCTGACATTCATTAGAAAACAACATACCCTTCATAAGAGGTATTTATTCCAACAACTGAAGAATTTTCACAAGTCACGAGAAAAGATAAAAAATAGAGAAGATACTCAAGTAAGGATAACCAACATCCTATGTGGGCAGCTTGTTTGACAGTAATCTTGAACTTCTTCATAATTAAACCACCAATTATGTATCCAATACATATTGGAGGTAAGTTATAAATACCTATAAATGCAAATAAAATATTATTTACAAAATGACTTACCAAAGGAATAAATATGTTACCACTTTTATGTAATATGTCTTATATAAGGAACTATTTAGGTCCAACTCATAGTGAAGAAGAATGATTTAATTTTATCCCCACTTAGTTACACATGACCCACAGGGAGATTGTGAAATACCCCAAAAATGGGGAAGTATATTTTGGGAGACTCTTGTTGTTATATTATCATTCATTTAACTCATTACAGTAGCTTGTGAATTTCTTATAGGCAGAGATCATGACAAAAATCTCTCTTCTTCGGATCCAGGTAGAAGTGGCAAGTCAAAATTGGCCAGTAATTTATTCATTTATTACCTTCTATTCTGTGTAATGAGAACATATATATACAATTTTTCAGTTACTTATGCCCACTTTGGTTGTGAAGAATTAGACTCCTCTCAAGGTGCTTTTTTTTTATTTTATTAGAGACAGAATCTTGCTCTGTTGCCCAGGCTGGAGTGCAGTGATATGATCATAGCTGAGTGGAGCCTCAACCTCCTGGGCTTAAGAGGTGCTCCCACCTCAGCCTTCTAAGTAGCTGGGACTACAGGTACACGACACCACACCTGACTAATTTAAAAACAAAAATTACAGAGACAAAGCCTTGCTATGTCGTCCAGGCTGGTCTTGAACTCCTGGCCTCAAGTGATCTTCAATCCTCAGCATCCCAAAGTGCTGGAATTAAAGGCATGAGCCACACACCCAGTTCAAGGTACTTTAGAGAGTCACTTTGCTGAGCCTGTTGCTGTCAGGTGTATTTACATTTCATGTCTTGCTGCTACTGGCCAGCGCTCTTCCTCTCTCAACCCTTCCCAATAAGAGAAAAAAAAAAGAATAGTAAAAGGAGAAGATAGCCCCAGGTTCCATCCATACAATGTGAACATCTGGCTCCCTGAATCATATTATGGAGAGAACTTGTTAAAAATCCATTCCAGAGCCCCACACCCTAGAGTCTGATTCAGTGTGTCTGAGGGGGAACCCCAGGTATTTGAAGCTTTCACAAGCACTTTAGGTAGTGTGGATACAAGTAGCCTGGGATATTGACTTTTCAAAACAGTGGAAAGACCCCAGGAAAAACCCAAGTTAGGCTAAAACCACTGAGGTTAGTGTGGTTGCAGGAAAGGCCGAATGTGTGTGGCTGCAGAGACACCTAAAACCACTAGGGGGACTGAAAAATTAAATTAGGAGGACCACAGAATCCTTGAACTGGAACCAAGAGAGTAAAATTTGGTAGTAAAATGCAGAATTCTATCTGAAAATATGTAATTTTTGCACTCCCAAAGATTTGCATTAATATTATGAATTCACATTCTGACTTCGGAGAGAAAATCAAGATATTTCTGACCTCTTCCCTTCCCTACCCTTTCTTTTTTTTTTTTTTTTTTTGGAGAGTCGAAGGAAGAAATCCACCAGAGACAAAAAATATGCTAAAAGACTTCAACTTAGGAGTTTGTTACACCTACCAAACACTGTTCACCATTTCATGGGGGAAAAAAGTCTGCTAGTAATGCAGAGAAAAACAAACATACCTATTAGAAAGATTGCATCTGAAGATGATTTTCCATATTGCTGTTCTATGTATTTAGGCATGAAAGAGATCATGCTAACGAATGCGTTGAACTGTATCACACTTATAAGTATGAAAAGCATATAAATTGGATTGCAGGAAAGACTTTTCATGAATGGTAGAAAATCTGAAATGAAAGAATGACAACTGTGTCAAATGAACTTGGCTTTGCATTTTGTGATTGGCTTTTCCTGAAACATCCACCTCCTCAACAAATTATGTTTTTTACTACTTTGTAATGTGTATGTGTTTGTTAATTCCTTTTTCCTCTTGAAAGCTGAAGTCATAGAAATGTTTTGGTGGCTTCCGGAAGTCAGTGATGTAGCTGACTGGGTAGGGATCAGAACACAATAGATTTGCCCTCAATAAGTCACTGCTGAGTCTTAAAGATCAATAAGGAAAACTACAAAGTGACCAAAATATTGTCTATGTCTACAGCATTTTATTTCTAATCTTTTGTTCTTCTATTAATATGTTATTTTTTCTACAGCTCATTAGAATGAAAGATGCTTGTTCTGTTCTGTAATGTCTGGAGGAAAATCAGGTTGATAAAGAAGATTTCACATAAATATTTATTTTATCACTCCTTGAACATTTGAAATAAAGATATATGTGGGAATTAATGAGATATGAACGTTCTCAAGTATCCAGAATTTTTTTTTTTTTGCTTCTTCAGAACAACAGTTTCAGTGGTTCTGGAGATATTTTTTAAAATACCAACATCCAGGTCCCACCCTCAGCGATGCTGATTCATTTGGTACATTCTAAGGACTATGTAAATGATCTAATCAAAAATTATTCCTGTTAGAAAAAGCACAGAGCCAAATGTGTGGCCTGCCTCTAGTAATGTGTGGCCTGCCTCTAGTAATGTGTGGCCTGCCTCTAGTAAATGTTCTTGGTCACACTGCTGCCATTCAGGCTCAAGTTCTCACTTTTAATTTCCTTTCACTTTTCCTGTCCACATGTTCTCTGTCTTGACTTTCTTATTTTGCACAATCCTGGTTTGCTTAATAAACTGCTCACAATTCATTCTGGAACAAAATTTCAATAAATAAACAATTTAGAAGAGGAAGACACACAGATTAATGCAAACAAATGAGTTATAATTGTAAAATTTATATTTATGAATAGGGTACCTGACAGGAGAGAGAGTTATTGTCTGGACTCTGAGGGTTTTTAAGTCACCCATGTTTGTTGACATCCATGTCCTAATAGATGAGTTTCAGAAGCACAAGTTTGTTTTCTATGTCTTGCAAAAAGCTAAGCTCTTTCCTGATTTTGAAAATGGAACTGATCTTGCAGACCACAAGAGGTCTATCAGTCCATAATAATCCTTTAAGAAGAGTTTTTAATATCATCAGAATGATTCTGAGAATTTGCAAGATTGGCTCCTAATGACCCAAGATGTATTAAATTATGCTCAATTGTGATTTAAGAGCATTTATAATTGTAAAGAAAATTTCCTTGCAAATTGACATTGTAACTTATGGGTGATGATAGAAACAGCAATGGCAACAATAAAAGTGCTAATACTAGTATCAGTATTAATAATAATGTATGCTAGAATGTCTTTCACCTTCACACAACAATAATTTATCCCCATTTGACAGAAAACTGAGCCCCTCACCATCCATCAAATAAACATTTTTAAGTTCCAATACCCAGGCCACACATCCACACTAACTAAATCAGACCTTTTGGGAATACTACAGAACTTCCAGGCATCAATCAGTTTTAAAATTTCCTAGGTGATTCCAATGTGCAGCCAAGTTTGAGCATCAGTGCTCTTGAGTACTAAATACTGAGGCTTTTTTAGTTTAGTTTCCCACAGAAAACCCTTCTGTAAATTATGCTTTGAGCTTTTATTGAGGTTCTGTACCAAAAAAAATGTTACATGAAATTTACCCTTTCATTTGCTGGAAAACCACTATGTGGCTCAGTATTACCTGTATCATACATCATATGATCATTTTTTATTTTTTTCTACAATTTCTTCCTTGGAGAACTGCTTCTTTTATAAATTTTATAAATAATTCTTTCCTTTTATTATAATTTCTTTTAAAATATTTCTTTTGTAAATTATTCATAATTATTCTTCCCTCTACCAAGTATAGAGAAGTGGGTCACTGATCATGTTTTTTTTTTTTTTTCTTTCTGCTTTAACTTCCAGGAAGCTCATGATTAAACTAACACATTGGTTACAAAATATACTACCTATTAAGATTAGAGTATACTCTTTCCTACTTTTGTTCTTAGTTTAAATTTGCTTGTTCATTTTGTTTCAACTCAACCTATGTTCTCTGAAAAATGGGATTTTTGAGCAAATGAGACTATATGTATATATATACATATATATGTATATATACTCTAGACATATACTCTAGCTTTGTATACTCTAGACACTGTACAAATAGATTTTATTGAATTACCTGTGTTCACTATATGTATATAGTCTCATATATACATATAGTCTCATTTGCTCAAAAAACCCATTTTACAGAGAACATAGACATATATAGACATAGATATAGATATAGATATAGATATAGATATAGATATAGATATAGATATCTGAGAGAGAGAGTGCCAAGACTGACATAAAAGTTTACATGAATGCTAATCTGAAATAATTCAGCTTCCAAATTATATTATTTCTTTTCAAGTAGTACCATAGGAAGAAAAGGACTAGTTAGGTATTACTGACTGGTGACTGTTGATGACAAATTGTCTCAACACAGGATAGCATATCATAGTGTTAGACTAAATACAGACATATCTATATGAAATAAAAGGTCAATTTCATAGTATTTAAAATATGTATATTTGCCTTTAGTGATTCCATATTTTCTTTCTTGTCCTCTTCTCTTTGTTTGTCTTCATTTTCATTTTTAATGATGTCAGCATTATTCTCCAGTCCTTCCTTTGGAAGTGTTTTGGGCAAAAAGAAAAAAGGAATGGCAGTGAGCACGTTAACTCCTGCACAAATTAGAAAGCCAAACCACCATGCACCAACCCAACGAGTGTCAGTGGGAGTTATGGTCAGATCATCTGTAAAAAAATATACACACTTTTATTAGCTTAAGTCAGTATTTTCTGTATGAAGCATAGAAAATTCTTAAAATTAGAATTATCAGGTCCTAACCAAGTATAAAATTGGCTTACAATTCAGACACTGATAAAATTTTTCTAAAAATACGTGGTGTTATAATATTGTCTAGTAATAAATTAGGCTAGTTATCTGTCTACCGTGTAAGGGATTTAAAAGCAGGTATTAACTAAACAGCTACAAGTTCTATCTCATCATCAACAAATGATTGCTTAATTGAAATAAATTCAAACCTACATGCCTAAATTTTGTAAAACCAAGAAATACAGTTGAAGTGCAGTAGAAAGAGCATGTGATTCTGTGTCAGATTAGCATTTTATTTTGCTCCACTGTTTTCTGGTTTGGAATATTTGAAAAGTTATTTAAATTCCTCCACTAGAGTTTCTCACTTTTAAAGTGGAGATCATTTATCAAATTGAAGTCAAGTAAGGCCATGATTAGATGTAATAATATACCTGAGTATATTTGTATATATACTCTAGACATATACTCTAGCTTTGTATACTCTAGACACTGTACAAATAGATTTTATTGAATTACCTGTGTTCACAGATCCAGTGTCAACATAAACATTTGCACAGAATGATGCCAACAAAAGTCCAATCAAAGGACCAATAATAGCTCCTGTTTCTATAAGCCCTAAAAATAAATAAAAGTATAAGGTTATAGTACAGTTATATGCCCACATAAAGAGTTCTAGGTCCATGAAAAGCCTGAAGATTGAATGTTTTTGCCTTGGTTACTTTTGACTAGATATACAATTTATATGAAATTTAAGCTTGATGTACATATAAGTGACAGTTGTTTCTGCAAATGTTGAAAAAGAAGCCTCATAATTTAAAGCCACTTTCCCTGGCCTCCAAATTCTCTTTCATGTTGGGTCACAGGCAGAGATCTGCTGTAGCAGCACAGGCAGTCCCAGCTGGGATCATGCCATCGACTAGGTCATGATATAACCAAGGTCCTGTTAATTCATCCCCCAGGCATGTTTTGGGAGGAATTCTGAAGCAATACCATCTTATAATGGATTTCTCATGGCACATTCCTCAAAAAAGTTTCTCTCAGATCTGCAACTTGAAAATTCCTTCTGGCTATGTCCTCATTATTATCATATGATACACAACTCTTTGATTTTATCATGTTCTCCTTCCTTTTCTTCCACATTTTTATTTTCCGTGTCCATCAGTCCTATCTGTCTTCATTTGAATTCTTATCTATTAAAATATCATCAGCTGTCTCATCACTTGTCTACAATTCAGAACCTATGCTGAACCCTCCCTGATCTCTGAAAATCCAGACACGAGCTTCTTCAACTTTCTTCCTGTTCACTTCAAAATATGGCTTTGCCTATTATCTCTGCCTTCTCCATGGTTCTATAGAGAACCCACCCTATACACACCTAACTTCTTGGTTCCAACCCCTTCTATCTTCTCTAAGGTTTTGCTCTACCAAACACTCCCTCTCTTGTGTGTGTTCAATTTCCCCATAGCCAGTGATTTTACAAAATCTCAAATCCACCCTGCTTTTTCTCTTTTCACTATACTCTCTGCCTCTACTTCCTCACCTCTCACTCACTTTACTCAAATCCTTTTACGTTCTCCCCCAAATACTCTCAGGTAGCCCCAGTGATCTCTTTGTCACTAATTTAGTGCCCTCTTTTGGTCTTCATCTTCCTTGCTTTCTAGGTTATTTGACATTGTTGGCCAATAATTTCTAGATTATTTTCACATTTCTTCCTAAGACTTTCATTAAACTAGACATGTATTGTTTCATTGTGTTCTTATGATTATTCCTTCTTTGATTTTCCTTTCTCCTATTCTATTTACTAAGTAGAAATCTTTCCCAGTATTTTATCCTAATATCTCTCAGTATATATACGGTCTTCCACAGCAACCTCATTTCTCCCTCTTGATTTCATTTATTACCTCTCTATAGATAATTCTCAATTTTTTTTTTTTTTTTTTTTTTTTTGAGACGGAGTTTCGCTCTTGTTGCTCAGGCTGGAGTGCAGTGGCACACTCTCAGCTCACTACAACCTCCACCTCCCGGGTTCAAGTGATTCTCCTGTCTCAGTCTCCCGAGTAGCTGGGATTACAGGCACCCACCACACCTGGCTAATTTTTGTATTTTTAGTAGAGATGGGGTTTTATCATATTGGACAGGCTGGTCTCAAACTCCTGACTTCAGATGATCTGCCTGCCTTAGCCTCCCGAGTAGCTGGGATTATAGGCGCATGCCATCACACTCGGCTAATTTTTGTATTTTTAGTAGAGACGGGGTTTCATCATATTGATCAGGTGGGTCTTGAACTGCTGACCTCAGGTGATTTGTCTGTCTCGGCCTCCCAAAGTGCTGGGATTACAGGCATGAGCCACCACACCTGGTCGATTCTCCAACTTTTAACCTAGCTTTTGTGTTCTCTTCTAAACTCCAGAGCCATACATGGAACTGTTTCTTGGTGTAGAGCTATTTGATTTATAGTTATTTGGTTATGGATACACACATGAACACACACTATATATGTATATACATATATATACACACACTATATATATAGTACTAATAATTATGTAGTTCTTTATTTACTAACCTTATATGGACCATACCATCCTCATTTTAATAGGTATTAGACATCATCACAGCTATGTTTATATACAATACACCGTAGTATTTGTTGAATAAAGAAATAGACATCATAGCAAGGTGTTTGTAAATTTATTGTAGGAGAGTATTTGCATTCTTTTAATATAAGTGTGTGAAGGAAGTTAAAAGGACTGAATAGAAAATCACTGGAAAAGATTATTGCAAAATTAGTGAGTTGCCAAAATGTGTCAAAAGTCATTTGGGTTAATGATTCCTCAATATTTTCATCCATCTTGATTATGTATAAATCATTTCCATCTTCTCTCACCCTCTTTGACTTTTCTAGTTTTTAAAAGATATGCCTACATACATTAATGGCAAAATGTCCCTATACTGAACATAATGAGTTTATGACCAACAATTGATAGAATAACAAAACATATAAGCAAGTCGTGCATGATAAATTAAGAATATTTCAGAGATTGGAAGGCAGCACAAGAAAGTGGGTCTTAAGTTGGCTATTGTAACAGGTGACCTACACGGATTTTAAAACGGTAATTTCAAGAAACATAAACAAAAAGATGAAGGCGTATTTGTGAAAAATATTAAGAAGCCTGACTATATGGAGAGATCATGATGAAGAGAAACTATATAGAAACTAAGTAAGTGAATGTCATGCAGAGCCATGAGTAATAAGTGGAGAGATCAGATTTAATAAATGAGGAGCTTATATGTGTCATAAATATAGTAGAGAAGACATGATTAAAATAATGCTTGAGAAAAAATACATTGCAGGAATGTTTCTTAAAAACTGAGAAAAGAAAATACTGAAGAGAAAATAATTAATAAAGAGAACCTACAGACAAAGTAATGAGAACCTCAACAAAAACAGAGGTAGTGAAAATAGTGAGAAAGGTTTTGAATGCATGGAACATTTTAGAGAAAACATTGGTAAGTCTCTTAACACATTGGATATAGTGTGGTGCAAAGCAAATGAAAGGGTCCCCTCCAGGAGCACTAGATTTGTGGTATTTCCAATAGTAGAAAGTAGATTTATTAACAAAGTAGCTCATTGTCATTTAGCATATCTCATCTCCATTCAACAAACTTTTACGAAAGGCCAACTATGCCAAGACACTCTACTCATCATTGTGGAAATCACTAAGACTACAAAGTATAATTCATTTCTAACCTCAACGAACTTATTGCTCTGAAAAGAAGCTAAGGTAGATTTTCAAAACTTACCAATATATAAAGGAGAATTTTCAGATTTGGCAAAATCTTCTATATAGGAAATACCCAAAGGCAGGATGGGAGTTTCGCCCATTCCACGTACAATATTGCCTACCAAGACGTACACCCACATTAATGATTTAACTTCCTTTGTACACTCTGCATTAAAGAAAAAAGACATGACATTAGCACATTGACTATAAAGTGTCAGTAATATTAATTCTATGTTTTCTGTAGGCATTTCACAGTTATATGACGATGGCCCCTTGTCAATGATTTATATTACTATTCCAGCAATGACTTCTTGGGGCACCCCTAATGCATTTTCTGACAGTAGACTTGAGTATGGACAAGTGTAAGTGATATGCTGGAGCCAGTCCCTACTGAGTTGGGAGAGATGAATATGCACATCTCCCAAGGTGTTCAGTGACACCTCATTGGTAGTTTCATAGCAGTGTTGCACCACAGAAATTGGCAAACATTAAAAATCAAGGTTTTTTAATTCTCTACAGAGATTCAGTTTCTCAGTAACTCCCGAACTCATTCAGCTGCTACAAGTGCTTCCCCATTCCTATCCAACTTTGGGGAGACAAAAACACAAAAATATCTTTCTCTAGAATTGGTACTATATTTATAAGATTTAAACAAAAGTTCGCTAAAGCGTGAATTCTCTACAGCTCTAATTATTTCATAGAAACTAAAAATATTTAACTGGGTATTCATCATAGGTTCTCTACAGAGCATGTTGTATACTGTAACAACCAAATAACTTTCAATACAGAAATCCACCCCAATCCGTGGAGCCACAGCTATTTAGTACAGTAACGAAGACTAGACCAAAGGGAATAGAAAGTGAGAAAGATAGGGAGATCTCTGAAGAATTATGTCAATCTCTTTGCCATCTATGGTCTAGGCCAAAATAGCTGATAAGCTGGGAGGAAGCTCTGTGGAGTCCCGTTTTCAGGCAAGTGAAGGTCAATGCACTCTTCACCTCCTGTAAATTGGCCAGGTGAGACTGTGAGGTCCTGACCACAGCTGGGTCCAGGAATTTCTTGTGAGCGCTATCTCTCTGTTATTTCCAGTCAGAAAATAATAGTCTCTATTTCTGGGTATTCAGATTTTTTGTGTGATGCGCAAAGTGATTTGTGTCTACAGATCACAGGCAAACTCTAGGCCTATTCTAGGGCAAAATTGAAAGCATCAATCCACCTTCCTGGAGATGTGCCAGAATGGGAAGGTTTTGCTCTGTCCACAATGAAGCCGACTAGCAGCTGGGTCAGTCTTTGGCAATAGCCAGCTCAGGAAGAGAACACAGGCCACTGTTAATATCACTGTTTTCCATTGTGTCCCCCATGGGGGTTCTTTGGTTTCTTCTGAGACAGATATTTTTCAACTTTTTGAAACTGTTTTGGTTTCCTGATTCAATGATGGTCATGAAATTCCCACCCTTGTGGACTACCGCAACTTCCATGAACATGAATCCAGAATAAAAATGTCCCCATAAAAATGTTGAGTCATCAGAGTCATCTCCAGACAAAGTATAACCAGAAGATTATACAAGTCTCATAGCAGAAGGGACAGAAGGGGCAGAAGTCAATACATTGGTGCCTAGAGCTATGGGCAGCTGAAAGAAGTACTACTATTGTGTAGAATTTTAAAGCACTATCTCCAGTAGAGAAAAAAAAAAAAAAAAAAAAAGAGCAGAAAGACAAGCTCCTAAGTCGATAGAAAGGAAATAGAGTAATTCAGAACTATAGTGTACTTGCCTGTTTTCCCTGCTATTAAAGATCAGTGATAGAACACAAATCTCTTGAACTTTGTTTCTGTCTCTAGTTCCTATTTACATAATCATATACACCAAATCATCAGCATAAATCCGTCCTTCTAAGACATTTTCCTCTGTGGAATGAACTTGACAGTAATCCTTGGATAGATGTCTTTGACTCTTTTTTTTTTTTTTTTTTTTTGGTGGAAAGTCTCACTCTGTTGCCCAGTCTGGAGCGCAATGGCGCAATCTTGGATCACTGCATCCTCCGCCTCCTGGGTTCAGGCGATTCTCCTGCCTCGGCCTCCTGAGTAGCTGGGATTATAGGTGCCCACTAGCATGCCCGGCTAATTTTTGTATTTTTTAATAGAGTGAGGTTTCACCATGTTGGCCAGACTGGTCTCAAACTTCTGACCTCAGGTGCTCCATCCATCTCAGTCTCCCAAAGTGCTGGGATTACTTTGGGAGTAAATGCACCTGGCCCTCTGATTGATTGTTAAATAACCATGTTAATAAATCAACAAGGAACTCTTAATAAATACATTCAAATGTAAGAAAAATAACATTCTTTATTATTAGCTATTCTTATTCCCCATTGTAACTCCTTTGGAAGCTCCTGGAGAGAGAATATATCTTTGTTTAATTATCTAACTCAAGCAATATCTCATTCAGGCCCCTCAGCAGAAAGTGTTCAATTATAAGTTCGCTGAACAAAAATCAATACAATGAAGTAGACAACCTGATGGATCCTGCGTTGGTCTTAAAATCTGGGTTCCATTTTCCATACACAAGAAACTGTTTGAGGACAAGTTGCCTGAAACTGAAACTGTAGATTCATATTCATATCTGTATAAACACAGGGAAAATATGTTTATTTTAAGGAAGTAATGAGGACAATGTGGGCAATGTACAGATTGTTACCTTCTGCTTCCCATACAATACAACATTCAAATCCAGCAAAAATGTCTTTTTATCTTTGGCATCCAAGTTATCACAAGTTAATATCATCAAAAAACTTGCCACTTTCTGTAAATGCACAATCTTTTTACACTTAGCTTTCAATAATCTGCCTGTGGATGATCTACCTTTAGATTATCAAATATAAACCTTCTTTGATTTTTAGGTTATCATTTCCTGGAAATAATTATTATGAGATAAGGAACACAAACTTTAAAAAATGTGAGATTTAATAATGTATAATTAAGAAGATAAATGCTTTGGAAGGAATAACACAACAAAACAAGTCTTCAACTTGGCATTCTCTAAAGTTTGCTCAGAAGCAGCAAAACCTCCAGTTTCTGAGAAATCCTACAATAATTCCTCCATGCGTTTCATAAACCTCTAAGAAAAACAAAATATTTGTCCATCATAATAAGAGGCCTTAAGAGAATCTCAATCACCATGACACATAATGTAATGACTTTTTCTCTTCTCATCAGAACAAATGGACTAATAAACTATGACCATTTAATTTAAGCAAATTACCACAAGATCCACATGCTTTTCCTCAGAAAGTAAATTACATGCTGCAAGAATGGAAAAAAAAAAAGTATATTCAATGAAGTCTCTGTTAGAAATAATGCTGGATTGTTTTCTGTGTTTCTATCAGATAAGGTAGCCAGAAGAAAACTTGCCCTTCTGAATTGCACAAAAGCTAGAGTGTTATGCTTGGATGCCACTGATAGTCTTCATTTCTGTGCTATAGGGTATAATAAGTCTCAAAGTACCTTCCCCTTACAACAATTGCTCAGTGATGTCCAAAGAGTTTGACTGTGAACTATAAACAAAGGCTTTAATCCTATGAGACATGACAACCGCAAGGAAATAACACCTTTGGCAGGTGGTAGAAAGAAATGTAAATAGTAGCTGAATGGTACTTAACATTGTTTTGGGTAGGCAAAGAAATAAAAGAAAAGGAAAGACTCTGCTTAGAAACTCTAATCCCTTCAAAAATACTTTAAAAGAGAAAATATATTTTGTTAATTTATCCACTAAAAATCCAATTACTCAAAGTCTATTCATTCCCAAAGCATCAGCAAAATGACAGTAAACGGATTTTCAAACAGAATAGAAAAAGGCATAATTCCACAAGGGAAAAAAAAGTAGGGAATTTTACAATAAAAGAGAGCTCAACATAATTTTGAAAATGGAAAAGCAGGTAACTGAGTGGTCACTGAAATAGAAGATATGAGAAGTGCAACTGTAAGTGCCTGCAAGAGAGCAATGCTGCAAAGCCCAGGAACATTCAGGCAAGATACTTAAACGCAAAAGTGAGTATGGTCCAAAACACAGAAGAGTGCAAACACTTTGGTTTAAAGTGTGTTTAAGAAACATTAAACTCCCAGAGACA
Source organism: Rhinopithecus bieti (assembly GCF_001698545.2). Classification (NCBI taxonomy): domain Eukaryota; kingdom Metazoa; phylum Chordata; class Mammalia; order Primates; family Cercopithecidae; genus Rhinopithecus; species Rhinopithecus bieti. Next base: position 697,891 of record NW_016809129.1, on the reverse strand, counting down.
TTCCCTGCCACTCCACCTGAAAATGTCCATTGACTCCAGAGTCTGGAGAGGCACATTGAACATAGAAAGGCAATACAAAAAAATTGGAGGTATTAAGTTAAAAAAATCTACATATCTACATATTAAACAGTGAGATTCCCACTTGCATTTGGCTGGTAGCTAAGCTTCTACCTCCCAAGCAACAGACTGAAGAATCCCCATCTAGGATAACAGGTTATGTGCAATTCTGAGCCATCTGCAAAACAGCCAGTCCCTGCTCAATGACTCTACAAAGAAGTCCTCCTTTAACCAAGTCCTACACATGTATACAGAACTTCCAGCTGGCTTCTTGTTGTTGCTGTTCCTCCCTCTTAAGTGTGAATAGATAACAAAGGACCACCAGATATATGAAAGAAGTCTGTAACAGTAACGACAGTTACAAACAAATAAAAAAAGGTACACTTGGAGGAGCCAGAGACCAAAAAGAAAGATGAACAAAATTTAGATGGAAAGAGATAATACATTCTTGAAAGAAAAATAAGATGTTCCTTAAAAAGGGACATTCAAAGAACAAGAGCTGTTGAAAATTAGAAATGTGGTAGCATAAGCTAGAAAGTCATTCAAAAGCATGGAAAATAAAATTAAATCTCCCAGAAAGTAACAAGACAAGAGGACAAAAAATTAGGGATAAAAGATGAGAAAACATAAAGTTAATACAGGAAGTCCAATATTCAAGTAATAGAAGATCTAGGAAGAGAAAACAGTGTTATGAGAGAATGTAAAGGGGAGATATTATCAAAGAAATAACAAAAGTAACTTTTCCAAATGCCCAGATTGAAGGCTCCTGGCACAATGGAGGAGACAGATTTATACCAACACAATTATCATGAATTTTGGACTTGGAGCTTAAAAGAAAATTCCAATAGTTTCCATTGAAAGAAAGCTGTTCACAGAGACTAGAATGGCATAAGATTCTGAGTAATAACACTTGATTACAGGTTTCCTGTGTCAAGTGTTGATTACAAGTGTTAGGTAGAGCTGGAAAACATTGGGAAAATGTCTTCAGAATCCCTAGGGAAAATATTTCCAATCTAGAATTTTATCCTAGCCAAAGTAACAATCAAATGTGGGAGTAAAATAGGAATATTTTCAGATGTACAAAGTCTTATATTTTATACTTCCCTTGTACACTTCCTTGGAAAGCTATTAGATTATTTTCTTCACAAAAACAAGTGAAGAGGAAAGAGGAAAGCAGGAGACACGACATCCAGAAAATGAATAACTGAATGTATGAAACAGCTAAAAAGCAAAGTCTCAAGGATAATAATGAGGGAAAATTCCACGGAAACAGCAATGCAGCAGGCCTAGAGAATTCCAAGTTCAGATTGCAGATGGAGAATTGAAAGTGGTATGTGAGGAATCTCCAAGACAAAAATCAAACGCTATGATATGGGATAAGAATATTGAGGAGACATTTGCCCTGCCAGTGGAGAATTTGGTGATGAATCAGTGAACAATACAAAGAAAGCTAACCATATGATAAAATGAGGTAATTATTAAATCTAGGGAAAATAAAAAGTCATATAAGTAAAGAAGGAAAAGCACATGGTTCAATGGTAAAAAGGATTTACATAATTGTACAAATGTAAATAGTAAAAATGATTTTATGGTAGGAATTCAATACATATTGTGTAATACTAATGTATAGGCATACCTCAGAGACATTGCACATTTGGTTCCAGATTGCCACAATAAAGTGAATACCACATGAATTTTTAAATTTTCTAATGCATATAAAAGTTATGTTTGCACTATATTGTAGCCTATTAAGTGTGTAATAGCATTATGTCTGAAACACAATGTACACACATTAATTTAAAATGCTTTATTGCTAAAAGATGCTAACAATCATCTGAGCCTTCAGCGAGTCTTAATCACTTTGCTGGTAGAGGCTTTAGCCTCCATGTTGATGACTGCTGGCTGATCAGGGTAGTGGCTACTGCAGGTTGGCGGGGCTGTGGAAATTTCTTAAAACAAGACAATGATGAAGTGTCCTGTGTCAACTGACCCTTCCTTTCACAAAAGTTTTTTCTGTAGCACATAATGCTGTTTTGTTGTTGTTGTTTGTTTGTGTGTTTTGGAGACGGAGTCTCCCTCTGTGACCCAGGCTGGAGTGCAGCGGCAGGATCTTGGCTCACTACAAGCTCCGCCTCCTGGGTTCACCCCAGGTTCACACCATTCTTGTGCTTCAGCCTCCCGAGTAGCTGGGACTACAGGCGCGCGCCACCACGCCCAGCTAATTTTTTTGTATTTTTAGTGGAGATGGGGTTTCACCATGTTAGCCAGGATGGTCTTAACCTCCTCACCTCGTGGTCTGCCCGCCTCCGCCTCCCAAAGTACTGGGATTACAGGCGTGAGCCACCACGCCTAGCTGTGCATAATGCTGTTTGATAGCATTGTATCCACAGTAGAACTTCTTCCAAAACTGGAGTCAGTCCTTACAAGCCCTACTGCTGCTTTATCACCTAACTTTGTGTAATGTTCTAAAACATTAGCTGTCATTTCAACAGTGTTCACAGCATCTTGCTCAGTAGTAGATTCCATCACAGGAAACCACATTATTTGCTTGTCCATAAACAAAAAATCTTCATTTATTCAAGTTTTATTATGAGATTGAAGCAATTAAGTCACATCTTCAGTTTCCATTTTAAATTCTAGTTCTTTTGCTCTTTCCACCACATCTGCAGTGACTTTCTCCACTAAAGTCTTGTGACTTCCTTCACTAAAATCTTGAACCCCTCAGGGTTATCCAAGAGGCTTTGAGCCAACTTTTCAAAATTCCTGTTAATGCTGAGATTTTGCCCTCCTCTCCTGTTCCTATTGGAATGTGGAATAGTGAATTCTTTCAAGAAAGTTTTCAATTTATGTTACTTCGATCCATCAGAAGAATCACTACTTATAACAGCAATATCCTTACAAACTGTGCGTATTAAATAGTAAGACTTGAAAGTCCAAATTACTCCTGATTCATGGGCCACAGAATGGCTGTAGTGTTAGCAGGCATGAAAACAACATTCATGTCCATGTACATCTCCATCAGAGCTTCTAGATTGTCAATCAGCAGTAATATTTTGAAAAGACTTCTCCCTGTCTCTGAAAGTCCGAGGTGGCATCTTCTTTCAAAAGAAGGCTGTTTCCACTTTGTGCGGCCGAGGCAGGCAGGCAGATCACCTGAAGTCAGGAGTTTGAGACCAGCCTGGCCAACATGGTGAAATCCCATCACTATAAAAAATACAAAAATTAGCCAGGTGTGGTAGTAGGTGCCTGTAATCCCAGCTACTTGGGAGGCTGAGGCAGGAGAATCGCTTGAACCCAGGAGGCAAAGGTTTCAGTGAGTTGAGATCATGCCACTGCACTCCAGCCTGAGCAACAGCATGAGACGAAGAAGAAGGAGAAGGAGAAGGAGAAGAAGAAGAGGAGGAGAAGGAGAAAGAAGAAGAGGAGGAGGAGAAGGAGGAAGAAGGAAGTTGTTTCATCCACATTGCAAATCTGTTATTTAGTGTAGCCACGTTCATCAATTAACTTAGCTAGATCTTCTGGATAACTTGCTGCAGCTTCTCCATCAGCACTTGCTGCTTCACCTTGCACTTTTATGTTATGAAGACAGCTAAGATCTTTCCTTAAACCTCATGAACCCACCTCTGTTAGCTTAAAAATTTTCTTCTGCAGCTTCCTAATCTCTCTTAACTTTCATAGAATAGAAGAGAGAGCCTTGCTCTTTTGGATTAAGGGAATGTTGTGGCTGGCTTAATCTTCTGTTCAGACTATTCAAACTTTCTCCATCTCAGCAATAAGACTGTTTCACTTTCTAATCATGTGTGTCTTCCTTGAAATAGCACTTTTTCTTTGTTTTCACAGCTTGGTTAACTAGTTAGTGCAAGTGGCTTCACTTTGGGCCTCTCTTGGCTTTCAACTTGCCCTCCTCGCTGAGCTTAATCATTTCTAGCTTTTGATTTAAAGTGAGAGATGTGCAACTCTTCCTTTCACTAAAACACCTGGAGACCACAATAGAGTTATTGTAATAATTGGCCTAATATCAATATTTTTGTATCTAGGGGAATAAGCGGGCCCAAGGAGAGGGCAAACAATGGGGCAATGGCTGGTCAGTGGAGCAGTCAGAACACATGCAACATTTATTGATAACGTTCACCATCTTAAGACTGGCACAGTGGCTCACGCCTGTAATCCCAACATTTTGAGAGTCTGAGGCAGGCGGATTGCTTGAACCCAGGAGTTCAGGACCAGCCAGGGCAATATGGCAAAATCCTGTCTCTACCAAAAAAAAAAAAAGAAAAATACAAAAATTAGCCAGGCATGGTGGCACGTGCCTGTAGTTTCAGCCACTCGAGAGGCTGAGGTGAGAGGATCACCTGAGCCTGTGGAGGTCGAAGCTACAGTGAGTGAGATCACATCACTACACCCCACCTTGGGTGACACCGTAGCTCTAAAAATAAATAAATAAATAAATCACCATCTTAAATGGGCATAAGTTAGTGGCACATCAAAACAATCACATTAGTAATATCAATGATCACTAATCACAGATCACCATAACAGATACAAAAATAATGCAAAAGTTTGAAATATTGCAAGAATTATCAAATGTGACCCAGACACAAAGTGAACACATGTTATTGGAAAAATGATTCTAATCTTCAACATAGGGTTGCCATAAACCTTCAATTTGTGAAAAATGCAATATCTGCAAAGTGCAATAAAGTGAAATGCAATAAAGCAGGGTATGCCAGGATTCAAAACTAATAGAATAACATTTACTTAGAAATACGGAGGCAAGGCTGGGCCAGGTGGCTCATGCCTGTAATCCCTCATTTTGGGAGGCTGAGGTGGGCAGACTGCTTGAACCCAGGAGTTCCAGACCAGCCTGGCCAATTTGGGGAAACCCCATCTTTACTAACAATACAAAAATTAACTGAGTGTAGTGGCACACACCTATAATCCCAGCTACTCGGGAGGCTGAGGCAGGGGAATCACTTGAACCCGGGAGGCGGAGGTTGCAGTGAGCCAGGAGATGGCGCCACTGCACTCCAGCCTGGGCGACAGAGTGAGTGAGACTATCTCTACAAAAATAAAAACATTTATTGAATAGGGAATTCTTTCCCCATTTCTTGTTTCTCTCAGGTTTGTCAAAGATCAGATGGCTGTAGATGTGATAAATGGTGCTGGGAAAATTGGCTAGCCATAAGTAGAAAGCTGAAACTGGATCCTTTCCTTACTCCTTATACGAAGATTAATTCAAGATGGATTAGAGACTTAAATGTTAGACCTAATACCATAAAAACCCTAGAAGAAAATCTAGGTAGTACCATTCAGGACATAGGCATGGNAAG
>NW_016809129.1:589769-691672 GCF_001698545.2 Rhinopithecus bieti | reverse complement strand
TAAATAATAAATAAAATAAAAACAGAGGCCGAGGCAGGCAGATCACGAGGTTAGGAGATTGAGACCTTCCTGGCTAACACAGTGAAATCCCCGTCTCTACTAAAAATACAAAAAATTAGCCAGGCATGGTGGCGCATACCTGTAGTCCCAGCTACTAGGGAGGCTTGAGGTAGGAAAATTGCTTGAACGCTGGAGGCGGAGGTTGCAGTGACCCAAGATCGCGCCACTGCACTCCAGCCTGGGTGACAGAGCAAGAGAGACTCTGTCTCAAAATAAATAAATAAATAATAAAAACAGAAAAACAGAAAAAAAAAAAAGAAAGAAAGAAATTGGAAGCTAATAGAAGAAAGAGCTAAAAGTTATAAGTGTTTGCCTCTGGAAAGCAGTAATAAGTGACAAGGGAGAACTTTTTGTCAATATAAGCCTTTTGTATAATTTCTATTTTATGACTTTGTACGTAGTTACTTTGGTAAAAATTAAAAGAAAAATCAACCTTCAGACTGGTCTGTCCCTTGGTGACCTGCAATTAAGAAGAACCTCTTTATAATTAGAAGTATTTACATGGTCCTGAGAAGGGAATAATCCCAAGTTTTGGCTGGTCCTGAGAATCTTTTCACCAGACTCAACTCCACAAGAAAAGGTGTCAAATCCCCATTGTGTAAATTGACAAAACTGACTACGTAAGTGGAAGTGAGGCAGCCAAAAGCACCAAATAGACAGATGGAACAGAATGTGCACCTTCCCCTTCCCATTACAGTGCTCTATGCTGTTGGAAAGCTTTGCTCCTTGAGAGGATAGTGCGAGCTTCATTTCCTGCAAGTGAAATTTGACCACCCAAAATTAGCAGACTGGAATACTTACTGGTTCATGAGGAAATGAGGTAGTGATTTTAAGAAACAGCCTAAGCCCATAACCACACATCCAATGCCAATCATTATAGGTCTATGCAGTTTGGTTCCAAAATAACTCACAAATATAATCAACAAAAGATTTCCTAGGAAAAATTGAGAATAATCATTTTTAAAAGTATGAACAAAGTCTTAGTTAACAGCCTCACCCGATCATTTACATTCTAGCGTTTACTGCATAACAACTATCTTAAATACTGGGATTTGTGCTAGGGTTGCATTAAATAATAAACGAATATAACACAATCCCTGCCCCGAAGAAAGGTTCTGTTTTGCAATGTAGGCAGATACAGAAACAGCTATCTCTGAAACACCAGCGTTTATAGAGAGGAGAAGAAGAGAAACCAGTGAAAGAGACTAAAGAATGGTTATAGGAAATTTGAAAGGCTCTATTTGTGACTATCTAGACTTGGGAAATGCGGTGCAAAAGAAGGTGTCAGCCTGCATGTGACCTCTGGCCTCTCTCTCGGTGCCTACTCCATAGAACGTTATCATGTTTTCCTATGCCCGGAAAGAGAAGCAAAAGTCAAATTTAGATAGCTGAGTGTTTTGTAACTCATTATTTAAAAATACCTTCATTTTGGTCAACATGACCAAGACAAGGATCTATTTTTTTTTTTTTTCTACTTCTTTCCCTAGATCAGACACTGTAGTTAAGTAAAATTAGTAGACCCCTCCCCTTCTTCTGGGTCTTCAGTGAGTCTGGATTTGAGGAATAAAATAGCAATGAAAAATGTATCCCCATGTCTTAGGATGAAGCTTTAGAATAAAGAAACTAATGGGGGAAGGCCCAACTGATGGACAGATCCTTAAAGAGTGTGGAGTAAAGACTTGAAAAAAACAAATACGTGAGTAAGTTTTTTGCCAACCATACATTTTTTAATTCAGTAAATAATATTTACCTTGCTCCCACTATATATAAAGAATGCCTCTGCAATGACTCAAGATTATAAAAATTTCAAAAAATTTTTTCCTCAAGGAGTTAATAATCTTCTAAGTGGTATATATTTTGAAAACTTTTCTTTCCATCTATATTTTTCTCTAGTCTGCCCTGTATGTAAAATATACGTCCATTTGTACATTATTTTATATGGAGCGTGCCCCACGTCAATAACTATATCAGCCACGTTGACCTCTCTAGGTTTCTAAAATCTATCACCAAAGCCATCTGTGTTGAAGGTAGTGTCTCTAGAGGCCACTGTTTGAAATTCGTATCTATTTTTTGAAAGGAGAAGAAAGGAAGAACTTTCCTTCTTCATGTAAGAGTGAGTTCGTGTTTTAAACTGCCTTGCTCTGTCAGGAAATAATTGCAATGAGAAAGCATGGGGAAAGGTAAGTAATTTTTTTCAAAGGTATGGAGAATGCTCCCTGTAAAACTGACTGAGGAAATGTAAGCTAAGTAATATGTTTATTGGCATTTGTAAATTTCACAGTATTTCTAATCTTCATCATTCTCCTCAAGCTATCACCACCCACTAGTTGTAGAAATTGTTAATATTTTCTACATTATCAAGAAATTTGGGGCAATCGAACATGAAGGCATTTGAGTTTTCCACCAGAAGGCTTTGCCACCTTCCTTCGGTTTGAGAGGCTGGGGTGCCCATCTTACCATCTGACACTAAACACATCACCAGGGCACTGCCATTTTCTTCAGCCACTTACTCTAGTAATTAAAATCTCTCATATGTATTTTAAGCCTCTCTCTCAACTAGACTTAGGCTACACATATTCTCTAGTTTCTCTCCAAACTTCCCAGAACATTCATCCGTATTCTTAGATTCCACTTTTCCCCCTCCCTAATCCCCTAACGTCGCTCCTACCTTCACTGCTTCCTAGCTTCTAAATTTGCTAGTGCCCTGACAAAGATCATCAGTTATCTCCATATTATGAAACCCAGGGAATAGTTCTTCATCCTTATCTAACTGGGTATTTCTAATGCTTTTCACACCTCTGATACATTTTTTTTTTTCAAATTTCTACTCTTTTGTCTTTCATAATACTGTTTTCTCCTGGTTCCCCCTCTTGTTTCTCTGACCATTCCTTCTCTTAACATTGTCAAGACTCCTTTTCTTCTACCTGTGCCTTAAATGTTTGTAGAGCTCAGGATCTATTCTTTGTCCATTGTAATTATCATCCTATATCCTCTCCCTGAATAACTTCATAAATTATCTCTCTAGTTTTAGCAAACGCCTACTTACTTGCTAATCAATAGCTCCAGCCCAGATAGTTCCCCAGTGCTTCAGACTCACATAACTACAATGTTAACATTGTCACCAATTGTCAGCAATAGAAGTCACAGATATATTCAGATGACAATATGGCCGTTGCAAACAGTTCAAAATATTGACACAATAATTACTTTAAAATTAGTAACTTTTTTATTTAATAGGTTGATTAAAAGTATAAATATTACTATATAAAAATTTGTTTTAATATTTTGGTAATTCTACTTCAATATAACTGGCTTGCTTTGCACCCATGTAGTTCTTTTTTGTCCAATTAAAATTATTATTCCACAATCGTACGGTGTTAGAATGCTAAAAGAGTCCTTGGCACAGAAAGGTTAATAACCCCTTCCAATCCTCAGTGACACTCCCTCATCTAGAGGATTAAAAGGTAAATGCCACAGCAGGCACACAAAGCTCTCATTAACCCATTTCTCACCCCTGCCCATTTCTCCAGGCTCACATCCTAATCCTTTCCAACTTTATCTTGGCTAGTCAATGTTATCAAGATGAATGTTGCTCCTCACATAGTCTATTACGCTGTGTCATTCTTAGGCTTCTTCTACTGGATTTTTCTTCACATTTGCTTAACCTCGTTTCTTCTCCTAGAAAACTTTTAGTCATCCTCTGAGAATCTGTCTTCCCTAAATGAGTCCATGCTTCTTCTGTTCCTGTAAGACCTTGTATATATTTACGCTACCAAACTTACTTCATTCAATTAATGTTATCATTATTTGCTTCTCTACCTTCCGTTAGATTATGAACTGAGTCAATTTGTGGGCTATACATGGAGTTAGTTCTAACTCTCTCACTGGGATCAGCACACAGGTGATACAGGGTAAGATCTAAGGGAGTTGAACACTAGTAGATAAGATCAAGAATCACTTATTTCAGTTTTGCTTCTCCTCAATCCTGATTTTTTAAATATATTTATATTAAAGGCAATTATCACCTTGAAGAAAGTGGAAGCTATTATAAAACTAGAAAAGAGTGGCACTCATATTTCTATATAACTTTTTTCTTGGAAGAAATCCTTCTTTCCCTCATTCTCCCTCTCTGTGGTCACATATTCCCAGTTATCCACAAAAATTAGAATCTACGAGTAGACTTTATTATTCCCTAGAGGCTGCCTCTGAAATAAATTCAGAGAGATATAAAAGCAATCTTTTCTTCTCTCTGTACTTGGAAAAAAAAAATTGTTAACCTCCCAGACCAAATAGCAGAAAAATATTTGCATTTTCATTTGTAAGGCAATTTCCTTGGTCTCCAACAGTATCTTCTACATCTTCTAGGTCTTCCACCTTTGTTTTTGTTGTTGTTTGTTTGTTTGTTTGTTTGTTTGTTTGTTTTTGAGACAGAATCTCACTCTGTCACCCAGACTGGAGTTCTATGGCAATCTCGGTTCACTGTAAGCTCTGCCTCCCAGGTTCACACCATTCTCCTGTCTCAGTCTCCCGAGCAGCTGGGACCACAGGTGCCCGCGATCATGTCCGGTTAATTTTTTGGTGTTTTTAGCAGAGACAGGGCTTCACCATGTTAGCCAGGATGGTCTCAATCTCCTGACCTCATGATCGCCCATCTCGGCCTCCCAAAGTGCTGGGATTATAGGCGTGAGTCACCGTGCTTGGCGGTCTTATACCTTTGTATCTTCTAAATACAAAGATGGAGGCCTTAGTTTCCCTTAGGGTTATCAAATGATAGATTTAAATATAAATACTGTAAATACTCTGCTACTCGTGCTGCATAACTAAGAAACTATTAGAATAAAAAGAACAATGGTGGGATATGTGGCAATATTTAGGTGTTAATACGAGGTAATATTTAAATGAATTATTTCCAAGCATATTCTGAGCTTAGCTAATCAGTTTTAGAAAACATCCAACTCAGTCAGATTAAATGACCTAAAACAGCAAATAAGGAGAATAAAATTCAGACATGTTCCATAGATAAGACAAAATACAAAAAGAAGAAATGCAAAAATAATTCATTACCAATCTCAAAGCTTCCATTAATAAATCCAACTAGAGATGTTGGGATGTTGAATTGTCTCTCTATTTGAGTGAGCATGGAATTCATATAAGATCCAGATAGGGTTTTGGATACAAATGCACATGTTATTGCCAACAGAAACATCTAGGAAAAAAATATAAGAAAACATAGAAATATTTATTTTTAAATTGTATACTTGCTGTCTGTTGACAAAATGCCTTCCACCATAAGACTGACTGTCTCCAACTTAAGTAACCTTTGAATCTGCAAGAAACTGTAAAATGTAGTTTGTTCCCCTTGTCTGTCATACTGTGATTTCTCTTTGAAAACTCAAAGTGAGGCTAATTTTGTAGGCAGTTGCAGCCTCAATATTGTATAAGCATACTGGTGCATACATAGAAACAAAGTCATTCAAAGTAATACATAGCTGATGCTTTAAACAGGTCTTCAGAACTACAATGATGTCTAAAGTACAAAAGAACTCATACATATACTGTAATGAAAAGAAAGAATGCAGAATTACACAAAGACATTATTTCGGTATTAAATACACTTAAATTCTCTCTGCAAAACAGTAGGGCCCCAGATTACCTTGGCCGACCCCACTCTTTCCTGTTCTTGCTTGCAATTCTTGGTCAGAAACATTCTGCATTCTCAGCAATGAAGGAAATATCCAGAACAACCTGAGTTATGTTCTCATTCTTCCCATAGTAGGATGCTCTGCAACCCTTGAGCTCAGCAATCCCAGTTGTGTCTAAGGCATGTAAGCCCAGGACACAGTGTTTTCAGGGTTTCTCAGCTGCAGTGTAAATGGAGGAGCACACAAAAATGAGACTCCATTTATTTTGGGAAGCTTTCCTGAACCTTGGAGAATCAGCTCACATGGACCCTTGGCTTCTGTTTATTCTTATTGCCTGCCTAATATGTATACTATAAATTTCCATATGTTTTATCAATCATACTTCCTATGAATTGGTATAGTTCCAGGAAACAGTGAGGTTGAGCAATCCATAACAACATCAGGGATGAGTTCACAGATAGAACCACTGTGATCACCAGGAGCTGCTATGGTTTTACTAAAAATATGAAAAGTTAAAATTCTGATAGGTTTATTAAATTTAAAAAGATAGCTTTTAGTAAGAGGTTTTAAAACAGGAGCACTGTCTACTGGTAATACTATAGTTAGGTAGATTAATTACTGCTTCAAAATGAACAAATTATAGATTTATGTCAACTTGAATGGTGGTCTTCAGTCACACGGGATAGGGATTTTTGTTTGGTCCTATTAAAGATATTTTCTGATGACATTTGCATCCTGGGAGACCATTTGACCTACTATCTAGCTAGCATGCTCAAATTCTTAAAATTCTCACACCTTCCACCTTCCACACCTCCAGTCTTAAGCCAATCACACAACTTATTCTCTACTTCACATATTCCTTTCAAATTAACTCACAATCTTTTCTGTTTCTCAGTCTCCAACCCAGCCACATGCTCTTTCTTCATGGCCAGTAAATGATATCAGCAACTTCACCTGCAAACTTACCTCTGTCCCTACCTTCTCTAATTTGCCTATGTCTTTAGAAAGATTGGTGTCCCTTTCTTGTACAATAAAATCCCTCCAATCTTGCTGTTGAATCCATTCTTCCCATTTCTGAGATTCTAGTTCATCCATATTGCTCTTTTTTCTCACTTTTTATTTACTTATCTTTTACTTTTTTGAGACAGTCTTACTCTGTCACCCTGGCTGGAGTGCAGTGGCATAATCTTGGCTGACTGCAACCTCCACCTCCCAGGTTCAAGCAATTTTCCCACCTCAGGCTCCCAAGTAGCTGGGGCTACAAGTGTGTGCCACCATGACCAGCTAGCTTTTGTTTTTTCAGTAGAGACAGGGTTTCACCATGTTGGCCAGGCTGATCTTGAACTCCTGACCTGAGGTGATCCACTCACCTCAGCCTCCCAAATACTGGAATTACAGGCAGGAGCCACTGTGCCCAGCCTTTTCTCTCTATTTTCAACCTCACACTCTATTGCTTGATTGCTTCTTTCCCCACTAGCTTATTAAGATAGCCAAGATAATTCTTGTCTTTTGAGGGAAAAAAAAAAAAAAAAAAACCTTCCCTCAGTCTTGATGGATAGCTACTCTAGCTACCACAAAGCTGTTTAGAAGAATAGTCTAGACTCATTGTCTGTACCGTTTAACCTTCCATCCGCCCTATAGTCTGCTATAGCCTGGTATTTCTTGAAATTACCTCCACAAAAGGTCATAAACAACTTCCTTATTCCCAAATATCCCAAATCCACAAACTATGTCTGAATTATCAGCTTACTTCAAGACTCTCAGTCATTTGATACTGTCGATCTCTCTTTTCTTCCTGAAATTCCCTCACCCATGCATACCTGTATCTCTGACTAACTGCTAGATTCTTTCTACTCAGTCTTCTCTTATTTGGTCAACACTTTCAGGCCTCTGTCTTGTATTCCCTACCCTTTTGCTATGCATGCTCTCTTTAGGATGTCTCATGCCCCTCCATGCCTTTAACTACCACACATATGATGAAACCTCTCATATGTATGAACAGTTTAGCTCAGACAATTGAAATCCTATTTAGTCTCCTCTAGCCTTGTCTACCTCCAACCTCTCTTTCACATGCCACCTCCAGTAATTTGGATTGTAATTTTTTTTGTTAAATGAATTAATAACATACATAGTTAGCATGTGATTCTACTTCTTAAAACTTTTCAGTAGTTCCCATAAACAAAAATCTCTGATTTTTAAGATAGTAAACAAAGTCTCATCTATATTTCAGTATCACCTCCTGTTGCTTGTCCTTAGACACAATGTTCCACCTGTAGCTGTGTTAATTAACCATGCCATTTTATAGTTCAGTGCTTTTATATAATATTCCTCCAGTTATAATGCCTTTTTTCCCTTTGTTCATCTGGTAAATATACAATTCATTTTCAAGACTCAGGTATTTTATTACTTCTATTGTGAAGCCTCTTTTGCCTGTGTACTCCCCAGGTAAGCCCTAACCATTCATTCACTCTTTATCTTCCCACCCTACTGTGTGCCTAACTCCATTACAACCTCTATTACAGTGCACTTCATTTATATAAGTTCCTCTTTATTTATATGTCTATAAGTTCCTCTCTCATTATTCTGTGAACAAGTCAGAGACAGGAGCCATATGTTATTTACCCTTGTGGCTCTGGTGCTCCTTAATTGCCTGACAAATAGCAGGCACCCAATACAAGCTCACTGAATTAATGACAGAGTAAGTATCAAAAACATCTTGAAGAAATCAGAGCTGAGAGTAAAATGAAATTGAATAAGATTAAATATAGTGTTTTCATCCATCTGGGCTGCTACAACAAAATACCCTAAGCTGAGTGGCTTATAAACAACAGAAATTTAATTATCATAGTTCCAAAGACTGGAAAGTCCAAGAGCAAGGCACTAGCAAATTTGGATTGGCTGATGCCTGTGAACTCAAAAGTATCTGAGACAGTTCTCAATCAATTTAGAAAGTTTATTTTGCCAAGGTTGAGGATGTGGCCATAACACAGCCTCAAGAGGTCCTGACAACATGTGCCCAAGATGGTCAGGGTACAGCTTGCTTTTATACATTTTAGGGAGACATAATATATCAGTCAGTACATGTAAGATTTACATCAGTTCAATCTGGAAGGGCAGGACAACTCGAAGCAGGGGGTTCCAGGTCATAGGTAGTTTTAAAGTTTTAAAATGTGCTGATTGGCAATTGGTTGGAAGAGTTATTATCAATAGAAAGTAATATCTGGGTTATATTAAGGACTTGTGAGGACCAAGGTTCTATCATGCAGATAAAGCCTCTAGGTAGCAGGCTTCAGAAACAATAGATGTAAATGTTTCTTGTCAGACTTAAAGTCTGTGTTGATGTTAGTTCTGGCTGGTTTTTGCTGAACTCCAAAAGGTAGGAGGGTACAATGAGGCGTGTCTGACCCACCCCCCTTCCCATCATGGCCTAAACTTGCTTTTCAGATTAATTTTGGAATGCCTTTGGCTGAGAGGAAGGGTCCATTCAGATGGTTAGGGTCCTCAGAATTTTATTTTTGCTTTACATTCTCCCTCTTCCAGCTAAGATTTGCCAGAGGCAACAACAATATCTACCAAATTTTTATTTCGTCTCATACCATTGTTGGGGTGGCATGGCTGCCTACTTGAGATCCATCCTGTCCCTCGGTGGGACCCCCTATGGCCAAGGGACTTAGAGTCAAAAGATTTATAGTAAATTAAATGTTCTAAGCCAGATAGGAACAGACATTGACGAGCATTCATTACCCCTTAAATTTTTTCAGTAAAAAGCCAACAAACAAAAAGCAAAGGCCAGGTTACAAAACTGACTTATCTTTAACTTCTATGCATCGAGCTACTATAATCTTGGTTTTAGTTATGGACTTACAGCAATTAACTACACAAAACATAAGCATTGTTCTGAAAAAAATTTTTTTAATATATACTGGCCGGGCACCGTGGCTCACATCTATATACCCAGGATTTTGAGACCAGCCTGGGCAACATGGCAAAACCCTGTCTCTAAAAAAATACAAAAAGACAAAAAGCTAGCCAGTTATGGTGGTGCATGACTGTAGTGCCAGCTACCTGGGAGGCTGAGGCGTGAGGATCATCTGAGTCCAGAAGGTCAAGGCTGCAGTAAGCCATGATGGCGCCACTACACTCCAGCCTGGGTGACAGAGTGAGACCCTGACTGAGTCTCAAAAAAGAAATAAATAAATGAAAATAAAATTTAAAAATACATATCTATCTGCACAACTCATAACTGGGAGTCTTATATCCAGAAGGCTTTGTCACAAGGTACCTTTATCCTCTCAGTAGTTATTTTCTTTTAATTCTACAAAAGGCATGACATTCTTTATGATTAGGCTGGATGAAAAGATGCCACATAACAGCTCAGAAGGCAAAAACCTTTGTTTTACCAGATGTTTAGGCATCTGTGTATCCATCCTTGATTTGGATGATCTGAACTAATTCACTTCCTCAAACCTAGCCCTTACAGTCTCTCACACCCACCTCTTCTGCAGCAGTCCTTAGGCCTAGAGGGAGGGTGCTTGTATAGTCTTAACAGAAGGGCATTTACAGTGAAAAACAGATCGGGCTCAGTGGGATGCCAAACGAGAGAGAATTACATCTCTAGTCTTGAGAATACGATGATTCCAATTTCTTTGGAAGTAAATCAAGGAGAGATAAATAACGTTAATATTTTGACAATCAAAAGAGTATTTGTGTGTCAGAATGGAAAACAGAAGCTATTTCATTATGGATTCAACTAAAATATGAAGAAAACTATACTCTGCTATTCTTTAGAGGATTATTATAGCCAAGAAATAATTCATGAATCAATCTGCATTCAAAAACAGAAGTCGGGGCTGAAATCTAGTAACGCGTGTTAAACTTTTCCTTTGAAAAAAATTTTCTCTCCCTCTAGCCCTCCTTTTCTATTAAAGACAAATTATAGTAAGACCGATTTGTGTGTAAAAATAAGTTTTAGGCTTATTATACTTGGCCTGACTATTTGCATAAAGTGCAGCAAGAAATTGACTGACCATATAGGCTCTTTTTAAGTTGGCTTTGCTGGAAATTTACCTGAAAATATGTTATTGTACTCAAAGGCTTGGTAAAATAACCAGTGTCTCCAATTGTCCTGTTTTAAAACAAAAGACTCTTACTCAACTTATGCAAATAACTATATTGTGATAAAACCAGAATACTCACGGTTTCCAAATTTTGGAGAACTTGGAGAGAAAGGTAAATTTGTTCATAAAAACATACTGCACCCAATTGCTCTAAAGAATAAATAATTTAAAAGAAAAAGATTCCCTTGACTCTTTAACCAGAGCATCAGCCTTCCAAACAACATGTCCTTTGTTCACCTTGAATTGCCATTCACATGCTAAGCAGTTCTTGTCATATGAGAGCTGTTTATCAGGCACTGTAGAATCTAGCAACTCCTCACAGAGTTAAGAGTCAGCCCTAGGGGAAAAAGAATGCTCTTTGCTCATAAGTATCTCCTCTTTGCATCCTCAGGTAGCAAGATCCTATGTAAACAATTTTTAAGTTATTATGGAACTCTTTAGGGCACCATTATTTCCATTAGCAAAGGAGTAGCTTCAGTTAACATTCCATAACAAGGCCGTAAATGTCCCTCAACTGGAAATTCTCTAGTCCAGTATTTGTCACTGGGAAGTGCTCCCAGTCTTTTACCATAAGCCCTAATAAGTGCTCCACACAGGGATATGAAGTGGAGAATTGTTCCCTACTGGCCCTTCAGCTTCTACCATACATTCTGTAGGCTCAGGCAAACTTACTAGTTTCCATTTAGTGAGTTCAATTAACATTCCTCAAAGGGAATATTTACGTGACTTCAGTTTCATGGTACTTGATAGGAGAAACATCCCCCAATCAGGTACAATACCAATTTTCACAAGACATTTAGGTAAAGGAGTTAAAATTACCTGACATACAGGCTGTGTAGACATCTCAAGTTTCATAATCCTATCAACCTGTACATTTCTATGTTCTGGTTCAAGGAACTTTTCTTTTCTACCCCCAGACCATTTTACTTTTTCTGGTGAAAAGTGATTTGAGTTCCCAGCAGGGGATTGAGCCAAGGGACTTAGGCTCTTTTTTCAATCTTCATCTTAATTTACCTCAGCATTACCCCAGGTAATGTCAGCTCCTTCATTATAACCTTTGCCTTTTGCTGTTTCTTCAATTTCCCCAATCTGGGGCAAATGCAGAAAACAGGTATGCGGCCTTTTAATGTTGGAGGACCAGTAGGGGTTCCCCTTGGTCCACCCAACCTTTGATAGTGTTGTAACGACCTTTGTTTCAATCCCATTGATTTTCATTTTATTTATTTCATTTTTTATGAAACATCCAAATATTTTCATCACCCTCTGGGGTGAGTCCTCTGACTCCCTTTTGCCTTTCTCATTATTCTTTGTTAATTACCCCAATGTTTTATTAAGCATCTATAAGACCCATGAGGACAGCAAATTTGATCAGGATGTGATTCTGTGGTATTAATGTCACCTGGAGTGTCCATGTAGCACTTAATCTTCAAATTTGCCATGTGATATGGTTTGGCTGTGTCCCCACCAAAATCTCATCTTGAATAGTAGCTCCCATAATCCCCACATGTTGTGAGAGGGACCCAGTGGGAAGTAATTGGATCATGGGGGTGGGTTTTCCCATGCTGTTCTGTGATAGTGAATAAGTCTCACAAGATCTGATGGTTTTATAAAGGGCAGTTCCCTGGCACATGCTCTCTTGCCATCATGTAAGACATGCCTTTGCTCCTCCTTCATCTCCCACCATGATGGTGAGGCTTCCCCAGCCATATGGAACTGTGAGTTCATTAAACCTCTTTTTCTTTATAAATTACCCAGTCTCAGGTATTTCTTCACAGCAGTATAAAATGGACTAATGCAGTAAATTGGTACAGAGAGTGGAGTGCTGCTGTAGAGATACCCAAAAATGTGGAAGTGACTTTGGAACTGGGTAACAGGCAGAGGTTAGAACAGTGTGGAGGGCTCAGAAGAAAATAGGAAAATGTAGGAAAGTTTGGAACTTCCTAGAGGCTTGAAGGGCTCAGAAGACAGGAAGATGTGGGAAAGTTTGAAACTTCGTAGAGACTTGTTGAATGGGTTTGACCAAAATGCTGATAATGATATGGACAATAAAGTCCAGGCTGAGGTGGTCGCAGATGGAGATGAGGAACGTATTGGGAACTGGAGCAAAGGTGATTCTTGTTATGCTTTAGTAAAAAGACTGGCAGCATTTTGCCCCTCCACTAGAGATCAGTGGAACTTTGAACTTAAGAGACATAATTTAAGGTATCTGGTGGAAGAAATTTCAAAATAAAGCTTTCAAGAAGTGATTTGGGTGCTCTTAAAAGCATTCCATTTTATTAATTCACAAGATATGGTTTGAAATTGGAACTTATGTTTGAAAGGGAAGCAAAGCATAAAAGTTAGGAAAATTTGGAGACTGATGATGCAATAAAAAAAGAAAAACCCGTTTTCTGAGGAGAAATTCAAGCTGGCTGCAGAAACTTCCATACGTAATGAGAAGCCAAATGTTAATCACCTAGACAGTGGGAAAATGTCTCCAGGACATGTGATAGGTCTTCACGGTAGCCCCTCCCATCACAGGCCCAGAGGCCTAGGAGGGTAAAAAATGGTTTTCTTGTGCAGTCTTTGGACTTGGTGCTCTGGGTCCCAGCCATGGGACCCAGAAGGAGCCAATGTACACTCAGGCCATGGCTTCAGAGGGTGCAAGTCTCAAGTTTTGGTTGGTCCTGCAGGTGCATAAAACTAAAGAATGGAGGTTTGGGAAACTCTGCCTGGATTTCAAAGGATGTATGGAAACACCTGGATGTCCAGGCAGAGGTGTGCTGCAGGGGCAGGATCCTCATGGAGAACGTCTGCTAGGACAGAGTGGAAGGGAAATGTAGGGTTGAAGCCCCCACACAGAGTCTCCACTGGGGAACTGCCTGGTGGAGCTGTGGGAAGAGCACCACCACCCTCCAGATCCCAGAATGATACATCCATCAACAGCTTGAACTGTGCACTTGGAAAAGCCACAGAACACTCAACACCAGCCCGTGAAAGCAGCCAGGAGAGGGGCACTGTACCCTGCAAAGCCCAGGGGTAGATCTTCCCAACACCATGGGAATCTACCTCTTGCATCAGTATGACCTGGATGTGAGACATGCAGTCAAAGGAGATCATTTTGGAGCTTTAAGATTTGACTGCCCACTAATTTCAAACTTGCACGGGGCGTCTATCTTCTTCATTTTGGCCAATTTCTTGCATTTGGAATGGGTGTATTTACTCAATGCCTATACCCCCATTGTATCTGGGAAGTGACTAACTTCCTTTTGATTTTACCGGCTCCTAAGCTAGGACTTTTGTGTTAATACTGAAATGAGTTAAGACTTTGGGGGACTGTTGGAAAGGCATGATTGGTTTTGAAATGTGAGGACATGAGATTTGGCAGTGGCCATGGGCAGAATTATATGGTTGGGCTGTGTCCTCACCAACATTTCATCTTTAATTGTAGCTCCCATAATCCCCATGTGTCATGGGAGGAACCGTGTGGGAGGTAATTGAAACATGGGGTGAGTTTTCTGTGCTTTTCTCATGGTAGTGAATAAGTCTCACAAGATCTAATGGTTTTATAAAAGGCAGTTCCCCTGCACATGCTCTCTTGCCTGCCACCGTATAAGATATGCCTTTGCTCCTACTTTGCCTTCTGTCATGATTGTGAGGCCTCCCCAGCCATGTGGAACTGTGAGTCCATTAAACTCCTTTTCCTTTATAAATTACCCAGTCTCAGGTATATCTTCCTTTGAAATAGATACAAAACAGTTTGAAAGGTGGGGGAATCTATGGGAAAGAGAAGAGAAATAGGGACAGGACTCAGTCCTTTTTTTTTTTTTTAATACCAGAGGACTCTGGTCTGAACCAGAAATGCAGTTACAAATGAGAATAACTTAAATTATCTGATAATTAGGTATTTACAACAGAAGGGGAGGGAGTCATCTAGTGCCCCTCTTCCAGGCTGGACAGACATCAATCCTACTGCTAGGCTGGATAGATGCCTACTCACTCTAGGTAGTTATGGATTCTCCTGGCATGAGCAGGTAGAGGTAGTGAGATTGCTGTTTTATGCAGTGTCCTAACCTTGGCCCACCACCCTGCACTACAATGCCATGAGGTCTCTGGAGCTCTTTCTGACCTGGGGGCCCTCCCTCTTTCTGTGCTGAATTACCATTGGCCCTGGGAGTGTTCTGTACAGTCCAACTGCACTTAGGGCAGGACAGACACACATCTGGGCCTGGTCCAGCCTTAAGGATCAACCCAGCATTCTTGTACATTCATTTAGCCATTACAGATAACAGTAACCAAGAGACTGAATATTTTTGCTTTTTTTGTTTCTTATTAGCTTGTATTTCCTTATGCATTTAGACAGCCAAATACTCAGGAGTATAATCCATCCCTAATTCTAATGAATTTTACCTTTTGTAATTGAATGTAGCTCAGCTGCAGCTCCCTACCATAGGTAACCACAT
The DNA here is from genome assembly GCF_001698545.2 of Rhinopithecus bieti. Classification (NCBI taxonomy): domain Eukaryota; kingdom Metazoa; phylum Chordata; class Mammalia; order Primates; family Cercopithecidae; genus Rhinopithecus; species Rhinopithecus bieti. The sequence continues at coordinate 676,411 of NW_016809129.1, read as the reverse complement.
AGCCACCCTGGAGTCAAGGTTTTTCATCACTCATCTTTTGATTTCTCTCTTTATCCATTTAGTTTTATCTATATCATGTTTTTATCTTTAATTAAAATAACTCTTAGTCTCTAAATTAGAAAAAAATTCTTTAGCAAAAGCTACATCATTGTATTTTTTAAAATTTTACCAAAAACACCATTTACTCTCCTACTGTTTTAACTCTTAGTAACCCAGACTCCCAGTGAAAAAAAAATAGGGGTTATTTAATTTAACATAACATGACTTTAAGATTTTAAATTACTGGAGCTAATTTTTAGGTTAAATTTACCAAATTAGTCTTACCCAAAACTACTAAGATCATATGAATTAAAAGGCATCTTAGGTAGCTTCCTTCAGTCTGAAAAGCACTTACTTTTCTTTTAGCCAAGTGATTAGAGGTCTTTCATAAAAATTGTTAGTGAAATATCACTTCTACATGACCCATATAAATATATAGCTATAACAGATATACAGAAAAAAACAGATCCAAAATATTTTCATTTGCCTGTTTTCAAAATTCTGTTTCTTAGTTTCAACTATTAACTTAAAAGTTAGGCCAGAACACCATAGTTCATGCCTATAATCCTAGCATTTTGGGAGGCTGAGGCAGACAGATCATTTGAGTCTAGGTGTTCGAGACCAGTCTGGGCAACATGCGAAACTCCATCTCTATAAAAAATACCAATAAATACATAAATAAATAAATAAATAAATAAATAAGCTTGGCTTTGTGGTGCACACCTGTAGTCCCAGCTACTCAGAAGGCTGAGGGGAGGATTTCTTGAGACTGGGAGGTTGAGGGTACAGTGAGCTGAGATGGTGCCACTGCACTCCAGCCTGGGCGACAGAGTGAGGCCCTGCCTCAGAAAAAAACAAAAACAAAAATAAGAAGTTACAAGAGCCAAAAAAAGATGAAGGAGAGAGTTGCCATTCCAGGCCTTCTCAAAAGAGAAAAAACTGAAGCACAGCAGGGCACAGGTTCTGAGATATCAATCTAAATAATTTTAAAAAGAAACAGATTACAGAATTCAAAAATTTTAAAGTTCCTGCATTAAGAGTAACTCAACATTTTTAATAAATCGTGTTCTAACCAATTATTTAGTGTTACATGAGTGTATTTTTAATATCAAAGTTCAATTTTCAGAAACATTATTTATTATAATTTATTTTAATTGTAGCCAACTAAATCACATAACATTTTAATAAATTCCTGTTTTACTAATCTTATTACAACTTACACAGACCATTCACAACATTCTTGGACTTTCTAGTTTGACCTAAATATTTCTCTTTCTTAACAACGAGTCATTTTATTTTGGTACAAAAATTCATCATGCAAGATTCTTTCTCATATAAAATTTCTTTTCTTTTAAGCTTTCTTACCAAAATACCTCTTTATATCTATAACTTTCTTTACATCTCTTATTTTCTGGTCCTTTTACCTCATTTTATATATAATCCTTAAATAACCTCTGAATTAGACAAAAATTATTTACCTTTGAATAAGAACACTTTAGACCTTAAGAAGAATCTGCCCATGACTCTTGAAACTCCACAAAGAAACAAAGGGTGAGTGATGCCTTTGTTCTGAGTGCTTTAAGGTGTTCAAGTCATTTGATGCCTTCTCTAGATTTTTTTTGGTACCAGACAGTGAAGGGGGAAGGAGAAATAGGGTGGAAGAAAAGAAAATGATAGAGCAATTGTCTTTTTAAGACAGGAAGCTGCAACAGAAACCAAGTACATAATTTGTTTGTTTTCATTTTTTCAGCTATTTTAGCAACTTCAGAGGCCTGGTTGCTCATACTTTGGAATTCTTATTTGAGTTTGACCAAGTTGGGTAGAGTTGGTCAAATCTGATGGGTGAAACACCACAACAACAAAAAACCCCAACAATACAATTACTGAGCACTCTAATGCTAAGGAGAAATTAAGACTAGCTGGCTGTCAATTCTAATTTTTAGTAATTAAAGAGAATCTCTGAGACAAAAAAAAAAAAAAAAGAAAAGTCCACTACTTATCTAGGAATGAGATCCTGGCTCAAGACTGCTATTTACTGTCTTAGAAGCTGAAAAAAAAAAAAAAAAAAAAGCTCAAACTTGCCTTCCCTGTTGGAAATTAGCTGAAATTCCAGAAAGGAGTTGCCCATTCTCCATTGTCATGGGAGCAGGAAAACTTGCCTTCTTTGTTGGACACAAGTAAAACTCAAAAGAGGAGTTGTAGAGAGAAATAAACTGTAGATCTTGACCAAATTCAGGGAGATTGGGGATTCTCTGGAGTGGGTAGGGGCTCCCAGGCCTCAGCAAATTGTCCTATCAGTTTGAGCCATAAGGTTAGCTCAGGCTGGTACCAAGTACACATAGGAGATTTATCAAAGGTCAGGGGCACCTCCACTCAGAATCCTCTCATGGTTGCTAATTTGTGAACCCAAAAGTATCTGAGACAGGTCTCAATTTATTTTGCCAAAGTTAAGGCATGCCTACAGTACAGCCTCAGAGAGGTCCTAAAAACATGTGTCCAAGGTGGAGTACAGCTTGCTCTTATACATTTTAGGAAGACATAGTACATCAATCAGTACACATAAGATTTACATTGGTTCCATTGTGAAGGGCAAGATAACTCAAAGCAGGAACTTGCAGGTCACAGTTTGATTTTAAAATATTCTGACTGGCAATTGGTTGGAAGAGTTATTATCAACAATAAAAAATAATTTCTTGTTTACAATAAGGGCTTGTGGAGACCAAGGTTTTATCATGCAGATAAAGCCTGTAGGTAAGCAGGCTTCATAGAGAATAGATATAAATGTTTCTTATCAGACTTAAGGTCTGTGTTGATGTTAATGCTGGTTGGTTATTCCTGAATTCCAAAAGAGAGGAGGGTATAACAAGGCATGTCCAACACCTCTTTCCCATCACAGCCTAAACTTGTTTTTTGGTTAACTTTGGAATGCTCTTGACCAAGAGGAGGTCCATTCAGTGTTGGCTGGGAGGGGAGGACTGAATTTTATTTTTGGCTTACAGGCCCCACATATTGATTCATAAACTGCCATCTTTCTCACTGTGTCTTTACATGGCAGAAAATGCAATGAATCTCTCTCAGTCCTCTATTATAAAGCCACTGAACCCATTCATGAAGGCTTTACCCTTGTGACTTAATCATCTCTCAAAGGTCCCACTTCCTACTACCATCACCTTAGAAGTTAGGATTTCAACATGTGAATTTGTATGGGACACATTCAGACCACACAATACACCTAAGCCAAAATTTATCAATTATTTTTGGGAAACCTAAATAGAAATTTAGAAATTTATGTGAAAAGGACCTAGAAATTTGAATAGCTATCTTACTGTGAATCAAAACTGTGATTGACTACAGCATAGTATGGCCATACCTCTAGCTATTTTTTTATATTAAATACCATTTGTGGATATTCTGTCTTCCCACTATAAATCTTCTCAGAGCATATTCTTGAGAGTAAACTATTTTCACATAGTTTTATAAATCAGATTTTATATTTAAAAGTAAGTCCTGCTAAATCAAGTACAAATCAAAATAGGAAAAATAATTTATTCTACTTAACATGTTAAGAAAGGAAATTAGATGGATCATGACCCCATTGCTTTTTCCCTAAAACACATGGGTGGCCTACTTGTTTGGTGTTATTCAGAGTGAAAGAAATCAGTGGCTATTCTGACCCACATCTAGTGCTAAATAATCTCTATATTTATAAAGCCACTACTAGCTTTTAGCAATAATGCCCTTTCAACTTATTTCAACAACAAAGTTTAAAGCAAATTTGTTGAAAACAGTCCTTTCATGCTTCCTAATGAATTTTGCTTAATGAGTATATTTCTAAGTTCAGAGAAGCAGAGAAACCTAACTTGCTATTAAGCAATTGCCTCTCACTTTTACCTGATAAACTTGTGCTTACAGCATGTTGTCATAACATCCACATCAATATCTAACCTTGCTAAACTCCAAAGCAATCAAAAATTAAAGACCTCTTGTTTATAAATAACACTTGACTTTTCTCCACAAATGCTGTTAATATTAATAGCTAATATTTATTGAAAGTTTACAATATTCCAGTCATTGTTTCAAACATAAAAGAATCCTATAAGGTAGGAATGTTGTTATTACCCTTTTCAGATGAGAAAACCGAAGTACAAAGAGTTTTTCATAATTAACATAACATTTCAAGCAAGTCGATTTTTTTTAGATTTATATCATAATTCTCCAATTTTGTATACATGTTTAAATTTCCCCAACACATATATAAATAGAAAACAAACTTCTGATGGGGAGGAAATGAGTGACAGTGTTTTAGTTTTGAAACCACTTGCAGGCACTAGCTATAGGATCAAGAAAAATGTCCAATCCCTTGGTTTATAATAAATTCTAATTTTGTTTGAATATAAAATGACATTGAAGCTAGAAAACAGAATTTTCTCTGAAATAGAAAAAAACATCAGAACAGCTGACAAAATGGCCATTTTTCTTATAGGAAATTATTGTTATGTTGCTGAAGCTTAAAGAAAACATTTGTTTTGCTGGATAATTGCATACAAATCTTTGCATACAAATCAACAAAGCATTTCTGTGCAATGAGCCATTTTCCAAGAGTGACTCCCACACTTCTCTGCATTAAAAACCCTGCAAGAGTGAGTATGGCCTTTGATCCAGAAAAATAAATCCTGCCACAGTATGTGTGCCTGGAAATTTTTAGGATCCTGTCTTCCATTTAAGTCCCTCAAAGCCATTTAGGACTAACTTGCCTGCATCAATAATCCTGTTTAGACACACTCTCAGTTATAAAACCAACTTCTTTAAAGCAAGAAATCATCAATAGATCAGGCAGTATGGCATTAATATTAGATCACGTCATGCAGATAGGAGCAATTTTACCAGTACTGTCATATTTTAAAAACTAGTGTACATGCACATATATCCACATACAAAAATTCCATACCTTCAACTTGGAAAGACATCTTATTCTATGGGTTTCAATTCTTTTCTCAGTTTCTCCCATGTTGCTCTTCAGGGTGTTCCAAGCTATGTATGTTTTAAATCTTGGTAAGTCTTACTTCTACCCTTTTAAGCAAACAAAAAAATATGTTAAATTAACTACAAAAATGTAAAGCATCATTCTTTTGAAGTAAGTGCTGAAAATGAACAACGTAATTGAAAAATCCATTATATTACAAAAATACCTGGAATGCTTTTAATACAGATTAGAAAATCATGGTGTTAGAGAAGATTTAGTTGTTGGTTTTCTATTTCAAAAGGTACATCAAATAACTTCGGTTACTCTTCAGTGAGATTAAAGATATTAGAATTGTTTGTTATCATCTTGCAAAATAACGGTCACATGGTTAAAAGAAAGCTTTTCACTTCTCTAGCCAAAACAAATAGTACCAAAGGACTTACATGAAAATAGCTGCTTTTAATAACACACATACTTCGAGTTGTGTTTTTGCTAAAACCTGCTTCAGTAACCCTACCAAGGCTCAAAAATCTTTTTTTGGCCAGGCTCTCTTTTCAAGTTATTTGCATTCCAAGGCTTCCCTAGAGTCTCAGGAAGGGAAACACTTTCTGGGGCACTGCTGATACATGGAAACCTGGGGAGACGTGGAATTTTAATCATGAAAATAGGCTAGTAAAAATAACAAACAATTCTATGTTCTGGAAAATAATCCCACAATTGCAAATTAAGATGTAAGACTTAGGAGATTAAACATATAAATGGATATCTATGTGTAGCTGTATGTAATAGGTATAGATATATGTGGAAATATATGTACATATGTATAATATACAGGCACACATTTTTATATGTAAAACAAAAAGTTGACTTAAACTCAAATAAATCCTACTAATCCCATCAAAGATTTTGTTTGTTTTACATCGTGAAACTAAGGCAATATTTTGTATCAAAACCAAAGTGTTTCACTTTGGCAGTATTTATTCTAGTTTCTAGAATGATTTCTTAACAGTATCCCCAGCATTAATTAATTAAGTCCTTTAAACAATATCCATTTAATATGTGATCCTGAATGGCACTAATTTTTTAAAAAACCAACTGCTTTGCCTCTACAAACGCGCTGAATCCCAAACACATATTAAGGCAACAGTCACTGCACTATAATGTTTGAGTTTTGTTATTTTTACACATTGTCTCACAGATACAACAAATATTTATCGAACATCTACTCTGTACCAGTCATGGTGCTACACGCCGGCATTCAGCAGTGAGCAAGGCAGCCAAGTACGTGCCTATGGAGAATATAAACTAGTGAGAGAAGTATGTTTCTATGGAAGATACTTGGACCCGGATTCCAAGGAACTTAAACTTTCATTGGGAACGATAAAACTTTTAAATAAAACACGCTGGAATAGAACCAGATAATGTAGAAGGAAATGCAATTTACTTGGTAGGTAAGTGGTGAAAAAATTCATAGGTTATTGTTCTCAACTGCCCTCATTTCTTTCTTCTCGTGCATTAGAATCCAATCTCTTTCCCCTTTTTCCTTCTCTGTCTCCTAACCATTATCTTAGCCTAATATAGTCACCCTATCAAACACTAAGGGAGAGAACTTATTCTTCTTCCATGTCAAAACTGTCTTCATTCTTCTTTGTGGCTAAAAACATTACTATATTAAATGTCTATTTTTTCATATATAACCAGAGGGCATAAAAGCTGGAGGTAGCACCACAGCAAATCACCACCTAGGGGAATTCTATAGAGTTCCCACCGTGAATTGTGACACTAAGTAACCATCTAGAGCAGGTTTTTTCACCATGTCTGGAAGATTTGTTTCAAAATGTTTTGACGTATTGAAAAAAAGGGTTAAAAAACTATTAACTGAGGTAAGAGGTAATATTTAACGCTAAGCACTTGAAAAGAATTAAATGGAATTAAATGGGATTAAATGAACCCTAAACTTTCCCTCGTTTTCCAACCTATACAGTGAAAATATTTTATATTTTCAGATACATTTCAAACATTTTCATGGAGGAAAATAAATTAACAAAATCTATTCCATTTATTCAACAAAATCCATGAAATCCAACAGTTAATATCACAGTCACTGTTGTCCATCTTGGCCCCAAATCAGGAAATTGCGTGTGTTGCCTTTGCATCTTCTTGAGGTTGTGCTAGTGCCAGCCATGTGAACAGTCCTCTTTTGTTAGGACAGCGTTGTTTACACAGTGACTTCTGCTTCCAGGACCACACAGTGTCACCAAGAAATCCCTGTCAATCATCACTTCTAATGAAAAAGACGTGCTGAAGTTTTATTAAGTGGAGAATTATTTTATTTCCCTAACTCCTTCTCAGCATTCAAATGGGAACAGGTAACGCTTCAGTATGCTTTCTCACACAAATGTTGGATGTCTTCCATGCCTGCTGGTCATAGCTCTGTGTTGTGTTGTTTTTTTGTTTGATTGGGATTTTTAAAAAACACACAACTAAGAGGAACTCTACTCTCCTAAATTTGTAAGTGCACAGTACAGAATTGTTAACTATATACACATTGTTATATAGCAGATCTCTGGAACTTTTTCATCTTGGATGACTGTAATTCTATATCCATTGAACAGCAACTCTGGGGCTTTTGACACCTGTTGGTTTCCAGCCCCTAATGATGTGTCTCAATCACAAGATAATACAAAGTTTGATAAAACAATAATACGAAGTTTTATAAAACAAATCTTGTTTGGGCTCTTGCCCAGTGTTAAGTAAATTGACATAGTTTGTGATTGTTAGAAATCAACTGGGAAAAAATGTGTGCGTTTAATTTTACATTATTCTGTACTCTCAAATTAATGAAATAAAGGCCTTACTTTACAGAAAAGCTAGCAGTATATACATGAAGAAGACTTAGGAGATCATCCTTTTCCTGGGGAAAATAAAAAACGTTACACCAGCAAAAACCTTATTTGCAGGATCTTGAAATGGCTCCCAGCTCTGTGAGAAGAGAACAGCCTCTTGGGTGGTATCCAGCTGAAACAATTTCAACCAATACTAATCCAAGCAAGTATGTGCCAATGAATTACACGTAGAATCAACAATGGCTTTTTGTATTTTGTCTATCAAATTATTTTACTTAAATTCATTCATTTTCACCAGAAATTAAAGAATAAAATAATGAATTCTGCAATTCAGTTTTACAAATATAAGTATTATTTTATTTTCTAGATTCAGAGGAGGTACTAAGAATGCATTGCTTAGAAAAACTATGGGAGAAACTTAACTGAGCCATAAAATGTTACCCATACATGTGATTTCACCATGCAAAGCAAAGACTGGATCTCACAAAAACACAAGTAAACACTTTCATCAACAATCCATCAGTAAAAATATCTACTCTATGACTTTAGATAATGTACTAACTCTAGATAATAGACCAAGAAACAGAAAATTAAAGTTGAAACCTGAATTCTGTGTTTAGGGGAATTGGTTGTAAATATCATCAGTGTCACACACCATACCAAGTAACTCTAGAGAATGAGTAGATAATCATGGGGATAACGAGCATTTTTTGCACTTGATAACAAGATGAACTCCTTTACCTAAGTCTAGTTCTGACTTCTCTATGTCCCCTAGGCTTCAGTCTTGGTGCCCAACCCTCTACTGCCCAATTGTAGTGGGAATCTTGCTAAGTCTGTTTAGAGAGAATCCCTCACTCTTGTTATCTGATTGTCTTGATATTTGATCAAATTCCACATCCCCAGAATTCCCCAGGTGATATCTGATCATCCTGGCCTTCAGTCTGCAAAAGTCCTGTCACATTGGTTTAGCCACAATCCCTCCTCATTCCCAATGTTTCCTCTTAGTAATTTTCCATGCCCTCACCCCCCATCCTGCTCCTTCACTGAAAATCTCCATCTGTTCAAGCTACATTCGGAATTGAGCCCAGTACTACAGTGAGGTCTCTTTTCTCCTGTTGCAATAGTCCCTGAATAAAATCTTTTACCACGTTACTGTCCAGCTCTGATTTTAATTTGACAGCAATATCAACTATTTCATTTCTTCAGATTATTATCACAATTCTTATTTTCCTTTTGTCTGCATAGTCTAGGTAGGTACAAACATATGTATTTTCATTCAATATATGGCATGTAAATACTGAGCTGCTCCTTTTTCTCATAGAGACAAAGCTGCTCCTTTTTCTCATATCTGTTTATAAAGCTCAAAAAATAACTGAAAATTCAATAAAACGCTTTGAGTTTTTTCCAACACATTTATTTATGTATTTTTTTTTCACATAAATTGATGTAGGGAGGCAGCTAGACATAGTCAAGATAGCAGACCTTGTAATCCATTTAGCCTAGGTTTAATCCCAGATTAATTGTGAGCTGTTTAAACTCTTTGAGCCTATTCCTCATCTCTAATATTGAAATATTTATGCCTACTTTGCAAGAGTGTCATGAAGATTGAGTTATAAAATTTACATAAGACTCCTTGCAGGGTTGCTGAAATAAAATAGTCACTCTGTCAATGACAGTGATTACTACTCATTTATTCTACAAATATTTATTAAGACTCCACTACATTCCAAGCACAGTAGTAGGTACTGGGGATACAAAGATGAATCAAATGTGCCTGCTCTCAAGTGACCTTATAAACAATTGGGAGAGATAGATAATTAAGTGATGATGATAGCTAGTTAGTGCCATAATGCAGACAATTTGAGCTAAGTAATAGAAAGAGGCGATTAATGAAAAGTATTCATTTGGGTATTCATTTGAACTATCACTTGAATGCAGCATAGTAGTTCAAATACTTGGGCTTTGAAATTAGTTACAACTTGTTTGAAAACCTGTTTTTAAACTAACTATGTGCTTTTGTTCAAGTTACTTAATGTTTCTATAAAATGAAGACAGTATCTATCTTTGTCAAGGTCCTGATAGGAAAACAGAACTCACAATAGATAATTTAATAGAGGGATGTTATATGGAAAACATCTCTTCATTTTTATAATGATACAAGAAGAGCTAACAAAAATGTGGCATTGTGGGCAACTCAGAGATCTACAACAGTGGAAAGTCACTCCCACTCCAAAGGCTGTATCGGAAACGGGAAGGGCTGATGTGCAGGAAGCCATGACAGGCAGAAATACCTTGCTTTCCCCTTCTCCATAAACCTAGTCTCACACCAGTACTTCCTACTGACATACATAAAAGGAAGTCAGGTGGCATTGGAGTAGAAAACTTAGTTTGCAGGAGTTATTCTCTTGGGATACAGAGAGGATCAGAGGATAGGAGAGAAAGGATGTGAGGCCAGACAAACAAATGACCAACACAACCATAATCATTGCAATAGAGTTAGATAAAAGATGTATAGTGTATAAACGTATCATATAAAACTAGCATGCCATCAACATTCAATGAAGGGTAGCTATTCACATTTAATAACATAATTTCAGTCCTCAATGCTCTTTTTATTCTTAGTAAGAAAAAAATTCAGGAGACTTACAATCTGCATAATTGGTCAGCTCCCCACTTTACATATGTAGGCATTGCAATTTCTGTGTCATACCAAATAAAACAAAATGTTGTCATCAAATCAACTGATTTTTAAACAACCTGCATACATTCACTGTTGCATCATGTAAACACAACCAAAGTCACCAAGTCTTCACATAGCAAAATAGATACAGTTTACTTATTTAGTTTATGTGTGTGGGGACAATGTCCAAGAAGGACTGACTTGATGATACATACACAGTATTTGTTACCATTAGCTGCTTTGTTGGAATGCTTCAGCAGCCAGATTACAAACAGTACGTAATTTTAAGGCACATAAAATCAATAGTGAAATGTTTCCATGGTGGAAGGAGAAAAAGAGAAAAGGATAAGACTAATATGTTTCCCATTTTTAGGATTTGCTTCTATGTAGATTTAGCTCCATTGGCACAGCACACCTTTCCTCTCCATACCCCAGTCACTCATGTGGGTAACACTGACATAATCCAGTGAAAACATGGGAAGTCCTTCTATCTGGAGGTTCACGACGAGGAAATCCACTTGCCATTGGATCCCCTAATAAGCCACATCTCCTAATATGAGCTTGCCTCATGCTAAAATTGACACTTTGGACTCCAGGTGCCATACTTGTGTGTCTTGTGTTTAAATTGATTTATAATTAAGATGGAGGAAGAAAGTTGGTATTTATTGAGTACTTTCAAAGACCCCAACATATAAGAAAAGGATGAAGAGGCAGATGTTCCTAAAGGGCTAGCATCAAATTGGAAAACCATAAGCTTTAATATAACATACAATGTGATGTCGCTTTCTGTAAAACTATATACAATTGAGATAATAATAAAAATATAAACATTATATACTGCTTTCTATATTCCAAGCACTGTTCTAGGGGCATTTCAGATGTCGACCCATTTAATTCTCCTAAAATCTTATGACGTAAGTACTATTCCCAACTTTAAAGATGTAAAAGTTAAAGCACAGAGAGGTCAAGTAACTTGTACAAAGTCACACACCTTATAAATGACAGAGCCAGGATTCAGACCCAGGAAGTCTGGCCCTAGAGAATTTTAACTACCCTAAGCTACTTCTCCACAGGTGTGTGTGGGTGTGGATATGCCTACTGATGTATTCACTTAGATAAAACACTGGAGGACCTAAACCAGAATTTAAAAAGTGGTTATCTCTGGATAATCTATAGTTATCCAGAAGGTGGATAATCCTATGGCTGATTTTATTTTTCCTTTAGGAATTTCTATGCTGGTTTCCACAAGGATCATTGTAGTTTTCCCAATTAAAAGTCATTTAAAAAAAAAAAGAATCATTGGAATCGATTCTTTGAAAATGTAATAAGAATATAGAACACTTTGATCCATGTTAATACTGTGTTCTTGACTACTTCAGGGTTTGGTATTTTTTTCATGTTTCTCTAATTGTTGTATTTTATGTTATCCAAGAACCTTTGTCAGTCTCCAATTTTTCTGCCTTTTTTTATTACTTAGAGTGAAATTTAGAAAACTGGCCTGAGGCAGCCATAATGTTCCTGACTGGAGCCACGAAATATTAGTTAGAGCTAGGACGCATCCAGCGTTGATTCCCAGAACTTCTCAACTGGCTGCATGTGGTTTAAGGTTGGGATAGTATTCATTCAGATTTCTACTTTGGGACGAGTCAATAATCATTTAAATCATACAAAGGAAACAGTTTGGAGCTCTGTGTATGTATAAAATGGCTCAAGGTCGGGATAGTATCCACTCAGATTTCTACTTTGGGATGAGTAAATAAAATGATGATTGAAATAATATAAAGGAAACAGTTTGGAGCTCTGTGTATGTATAAATGAGGCATGGGATGAGGTTTAATCGATGAGCATGTGCATATGACTCACCTGTCCTTCGGGTTGCCACTCAGCTGAATACCATTTGTCAGCATGGTGGTTTGGATCATTAGACAATTTTAAATGATCCTTATTTGTGGTCATATGCTGTTTTATTTATACCTCTAATGGACCATGGCTAAAGGCAGGAAGCATAAAGAGCACTGATCTCAAAATATAACCTAATGAGGAGCATAAAATGATAATGTTATACATTTCCCTCAAGATTGCCTTCATCTGATCAGTAAATTTCATTCAGCTATTAAAATATTTACCCAGTACCTCATGTTATTTTCCATTGTTTCAAGACCTATTTTGAAAAGGCGTAATAGGATGGAGAATTTTACATAAGCAGGCTTTTCATATTCAGAGAAATATGCTGATATAAAACCCACTCTTCTTTCTTCCATTTTAAAGAAAACTCCAACATTATTAAACAAGTGAATTGATATTTTACACTTTTAAAATATTTTAAGTATAAAATTCCAAACATAAAAAATCAGCTTCTTCTTATTTTAACAAATTAAAACATATAGTAAACTCCAATCTACAAGTATGACATAATGTCATCTATAAATTTATTTCTTAACAGGCCACACTTTTCTCTCAACATTAATTTAACATAAGGGGTGTATGTTACAAATTAAATAGCATGATATATAAGACAAAGAATATTGTCTTCATGTTTAATATTACCAAATGTCATAAATAAGTTTTATAATTATCTACAAGCATATTGATCTAAAATTAAACATTTTAGATAGAATCATCTATTTGCACCAAAAATTTTTTTCAGAATTAATATTTGTAACTAACATCTTTAGTGATTACTGAATATATGGGATGAAAGAGGAGGAGGAAGTATCAAAGATGATTCCCAGGTTTCTAGCTTGGTAGTACCAGTACTTGAGATAAAAAATATAGGACAGAGAGCAGCTCTAGGGGAAAAAGTATGCTCAGCTTCAACATGAATACACTCATGCTCATACTTATGCTCAGACATGACCTATGGGTCACATCCAGGTGGGTAGGTCCTGTGGACAGTAGGACATGAGTCTGAAGCTCAGGCAAAAGGCTAGAGTTACACATTTTGGAATCTTCAGTTTAGCAGGGGACTGTGGTACCCAGATGTGGAAAGGCAGAGAGAGAGACTTACTTGATTGAACTGTTGCTTTGTGACTCTGTAGATACAACCTTGTCATCCCATTAGATTCACATTTTCTTAGGCCACTGAGACATGGTTGCCCATTTTCTCTGATATGTCCTTAGAACATTTTCAGAACTAAATATTCCCAGTCCTATGATCATTTGTACTTGTGTTGAGAACTAATTACAAATGAGACTTAATATCACTTCACATATAGCACTCATGGCAAGGTATTGTATATACTAGGTGATCAATAAATGTTTGTCCTTATTGCTTACATTCATCTGGCTCTCCATAAACAAAATTGGCTCCTTTTTTCTTGCAAGACCTTCTTTTTTGCTTCTCGATGTACTTCTTACAGTTTTCTAAGACAACTTCAAGGTTAAATGCAAGTGGGCTGTTCTTAGTAGGTAGTTGTCTTCCATTCATCAAGACTGAATGTTTGCCTTATCACCACAAATTGCTTATTGCAGGATTTGTGAACATCTATTTCTTATCTTAGGAAATGCCATAAGACTTATCCAGTTGAAGTCCCATGGAGTGAGTTAGGGTTGTAGCAACCCGGCGTAACAAATCCCTGATTCCAGGTGGTGATGGAGGTTGTGCATCACATTTTAATTTATTTGAAAAATATGTGCAAAAGAGTCGCTAAAAATAATAACACTATGCTTTGTTACAGTTGAGTGGCTTGGCAATTTTCTGCATGGAAGAATCATGGGATTTAAAAGATTTTGTAGTGGGATAAACTCCAGTTGCCCTTGGAATGGAAATAGAGTATCCTTCTTAAGAGCACTGATGTTCTGTGATTTCTTTGGTATAATCACCTTTATGAGATGGGGAAGTTCAAGGACTATAACATGTACTATATAGGACCCAGATAAAAGAAACAGATAATAGTGTCCATATGTGTTGGTCCTCTAAGCGCAGATATGTTTTCTGTCTGGGACTTTCACAGTCACATGGGGTAGTTGATTTCCATTCTGATGAAAAACTTGACCCTTTACACCTAGCTGCACCTGTTTTATAAGCTTTGTTATCATTCCACAGGAATAGGTGCTTGTCATTGCAAGGATATTTACAGCATGACAGCTTTAATACAATTTTAAAACACTGGGCCCAGATATAGTTATTATACTCTAGCATTCTACCTGGGAGTGGATACCAAGAGTTTTCATTTGTACCTCCATTAGGAAACTTCATTTTGGCTTTTTACTGACCTTTCTTCATGTTGAGATTTGTTGAATCATAGATATGTGCAAGAAATTGGAAAACATCATCATTAGCAATTGAGCTCCAGGAAAATAATGTCCAAGTTGCTGGAACACCATTATCAAACAGAAAACTGGCTACCAAGGCACCACCATGGTTTTCAGAGAAGACAAATATCTCCATTTTCAGTTACTTTATGACTGCCACAGTTTCAGGTTGCCTTGATACATTATTAAATTCAAAAGCATTCAGGAAAATTCTTTTCAGGTCATACTAGTTATAATTCTTCGCTTCCACTAGTGTGAAAACGTTCAGGCTTTTTTATAGCTGCAAATTCATCTGAGTTCACTAAAGGCATGATCTGTATCTCAGTACTATTAATTGGCTTTGTGATTTTAGGGTGTTTCCCATCAGTGGTTATGAGGTATTCAATCAGATGGAGCATCAGTTTCCACACAACAGTCTCCTCTAAATGCTTATTTGCCCCAGTTTTGAACATTTGAGATCTGGAATCCCAATCTTGTTCCTTTGGAAATCCCAAAACAAGAACCCGAAAGTTTTTACCCTGAATGACCTCAATAGCACCAAGTCTGAAAATAAAAAACAACCAACCACTAGACCTGGAGAATACAAGCCGCTTAGAGGGTTTTAACCATCTCCTCTAACTAACATTGGCTATCTCTGGCCTATACCAGAGTAAATACACATAGAACAAACTGTTTACTTTTCACAATTTGACTGTCAAAGTAAGGGTAATTTAAATAAGGCTTTTTTTTTTTTTCTGTCAAGATTGGGAAAACTACCTTTTTTTGCCCTGAAGTTCTTGCTAATAACATGTGTTCCAAAGAGTTGTGAAATACTCAGCATCTTTCTCTTCACTACAAAGTAAATGAAATTTGGATTCGAGATACTTCGGTGTCTGTTCTGTGAAAGGGCAATATATGCAAAGTGGCCCCAAATGCCGAAAGAGCCAGGAAACCAAAGAAGAAGGCAGACAAATCCAGTTTGTAGGCATAAGATGATTCATTAGAACTTACAGAGAGAAGCGTGTGGGTAGTCACTAGACAGGTACATCTGCACACTGCAACTCCCCACACTCAGGGCTTATATCTCGAGGAAAAAGTACATGTACTCAGAAGGAACGTGTAGGTGGTGGCTGTAGGCACCCAGTCTATTATGTATACAACAATATGAAGGGTTGTTTTGAAAGAAAGGCAAAACTTACAGTGAATACATGTTACTATATAAGGAGTTACACTAGTCATCAACTAGACATTTGGAGGCATTCTTGAACACGGGGATAAACAGATTAGCATTTAAAATAAAGTCCCTCTTGTCCCCACTGTATCTATATTCAGTAATTCACTTAGGGTTTGACACAAATCTTGGGGCTCAAATCTTGGCACTCAGGGTTTGACACACATATGTGCCCAACTGGGTTTGCTTGGTAGATCAAGAAAAGTGCTTCATTTTAGAAAGATTTACTGAGATCTACAAGATAAGAAAGCAGACTACAAGTTTGAGAAAGTATTAGGAGTTCAGAAGAAAGAAGGAAAAATGTGTTTTTTTAATTTATAAAAGTTTTCAAAAGATTAGGCATTAGTGTGAAAAATCATTGCAAATCAAATGAGACTGGCAAAGATTGACTTAGTCAACTTCTCATTTAGCAAATATGGAAACAGTCATTGTGTGGGGACAAGGTGACTCTATTTTAGATGCTGAACTGCCATGTGACACCTAAATACCTTCAAGTCCAGGAATGACTCTGGGGTTTCTGGCCTAGGTATTACTTTTTATTTACAAATTTAGAAACACCTACTTACTGTAAGTTTTACCTTTCCTCCAAAACAGCCCTTGCTGCTGCTGCATATATAACATAGGCTATGGCACCAGCAGAATTCTCTCAGCCATCTACATCTTCCTACTTTTTCCTCAAGATATATTCCCTGGGTCAGGGGGATTGCAGTGTGGAATCTACCTGTCTTTCAACTGCCAAAGACCATGCTACTGTCTGAAAGTTCCCCAAATAAATCACCCTGCTCTGTTTCTGAGCGCCTTCTGCATTTTAGGAATTAAGTTCCAGGAAAATAATGTCCAAGTTGCTGGAACACCATTATCAAACAGAAAACTGGATACCAAGGCACCACCATGGTTTTCAGAGAAGACAAATGTCTCCATTTTCAGCCACTTTATGACTGTTTTACATCTACCACCTTTTCACAGAACACTTTGTGTACTATATACACAAAACACTTAATAACATACTTACAAACACACATTGCTTTGACTAAAAACAAATATGTACTGAAGTGCATGATTCTTAGCCAGAACACGTCTTCACTCTCTGCCTGTTTGCTTATCTTTCTACCTGTTCATAGTATATAACACTCCAAGCAGAAATGAACCTTGTTAAAGTACACCTTTCATAAAGAGTTCTATTAATTTGATCTGTTCCTTTGGGTACCGGTATTGTTTTTGGTAACTTTTATTATAACCTGAAACATAGAGAAAAGTTGCAAGTATTACATCGAATTTTCATATAGCTTTTATCAAGAGTCACCACTTGTTTGCATTTTGCATCATTTGTTTCTCATTCTTTTCCTCTCTTGATTGATTAGATAGGAAGGCAGATTATTGATTGACAGATAGATGATTGATAGATAGATAGATAGATAGATAGATAGATAGATAGATGATAGATAGATTTTTTTTCCTGAACCACTTAAATAATTTGGAGATATTATCCTCCTTCTCACCAAATGTTTCCGTATGTATCTGTATGTACTTTCTAGAAGCAAGGCACAATAATTTGAATAAAATCATCAAAATCTGAGAATTTAACATTGACTTAGTCTTCATATCTAATCCACTATCTGTATTCAAGTTTTGTCAACCGTCTTAATAATGTTCTTTGTAGCTTTTTTTAATGACCCAGGATTCAGTCCAGCAGCACACATTATATTTAGTTGTTTTATCTCCAGTTTCTTTTGATCAGAAACGGTTCTCAGCATTTTTAATTATTGGCAATTGGGGAAATATTTTTGTCTTTTTTTTTTTAAATTTCAGACTATAAGTTTGGCCGGATGCAGTGGCTCATGCCTGTAATCTCGGCACTTTGAGAGGCTGAGGCGGGTGGATTGCCTGAGCTCAGGAGTTCAAGACAAGCCTGGGCAACATGGCAAACCTATAAATATAATAATCTCTAATAAAATATAAAATAAAACCTATAAATATAATAATCGCTAATAAAATATAAAGTGAAAATATAAAATCTGTAATAAAAACACAAAACATTAGCCGGGCATGGTAGTGCGTTCTTGTAGTCCCAACTATTCAGGAAGCTGAGGCACGAGAATCTCTTGAACCCAGGAGGTGGAGGTTGCAATGAACCGAGATCTCGCCACTGCACTCTAGCCTGGATGACAGAGCGAGACTCTGTCTCCAAAAAATAAATAAATATAAAAATAAAGACTGTAAGTTAGTTGTTTTGTAAAATATTCCTAAATATAAGTTTTTCTGGTGTTCGTTGATTGGGTTCTGGTTACACATTTTGTACAGAAATAATATTGAAATGACATTACGCCTTCCTCAAGTGCTTGAGACACATGATGTCACTTTGTCAGAATGTTGGTGATATTAGCTTTGATGACCTGGTTAAAGTATATCATCCAGTTTTCTCAGTATACATACTATTTTCTCTTCAATAATTAGTAAGAAATATGTGTGGAGATACTTAGAGACCTTATAAACATTATTTTTCTTATCAAACCTTAATCCACTAGTTTTAACATCCATTGCATATTTTCTAACCCCATTATAACCCCATGTTATATTTATTATTTGGCATTCTAGTCTAAGAAAGAGCTTCCCTTTCTGTCTAAATATTTATTTATTTATTTCAGTGTGGACTCATGATTTTTTATTTTATTCAATGGGTTATAATCTATTACCTTGATTGTTTATATTCATGTTCAAATTTTCGAGTGGAAGCCCCTTCAAGCTGGTTTCTGTATCTTGATATGTTCTCATTCAAGTAGAAGCCTCTTCAAACTGATTCCTATATTTTTAAGATGCCCACATAATTGAGCACTTCCATACTTTATCACTCCCAAAAATGTTCCAGGCTCACTTTTTACTTTCCCTAGAACAGCTCTCAAATCAACATTATCTTCAAGAAATTCTAGCTCCTTGCAGCCAAGAACAATATTTAGAAGCTAAGATAGAGAAAGAGATAGAGATATCTATACACACGTGCACCCAGAAATATATGTCTATATCACCAAATGTAGATGGATGATATATAGATAAGTGTATCAATATTAAAACTGGGTTTTAAACTGATATTTCCAATTCCAATTCAATACCACAGAGTACGTTTTAGTCTTCTTTCTATACCTGTAACTCTCATCTCCTTCCATGAGAAACCTATTTCCCATTATTTTCAACACATTTATTTTGAACCTAGAATATATAGAAAGTACTTTTCAGAATTGCTAACCCTTATTACTTTGAAAAACAAACCTATTAACAGGAATTCAATATTTGTTTACAGCTCTGCAGGTGAAATTAACATACAGTGAAATTGCACTAAGCTTGAGTATGGTTCATTTACTTTTGACAATTAAATACACCTGTGTAGCACACATCCCTATGAAAATGTACAGTATTTCCATCATGCCAAAAAGGCTCTTCATGGGCATCATGAAGTTATCTGGGATCTTCTTAGTGTGGGTTTTTAGTAGTAACAAGGAGTGCTTTAACTTATTTGCTATTTTAAAAA
Organism: Rhinopithecus bieti; assembly: GCF_001698545.2. Taxonomy (NCBI): domain Eukaryota; kingdom Metazoa; phylum Chordata; class Mammalia; order Primates; family Cercopithecidae; genus Rhinopithecus; species Rhinopithecus bieti. The sequence goes on along the minus strand of NW_016809129.1, from coordinate 656,896 downwards.
CAACAAATTGAGAATGACTAAACACACTACGTAATAATACAAAAATAAATTAACTGAGAAAAATCAGTCTTTCCTTGCTGTGGAATATGCTCACATTTTTTAAATTTTTTATTTACATAGATTATTAGAGAGCAGGTGGTGTTTGGTTACCTGAATAAGTTCTTTAGTGGTGATTTGTGAGATTTTGGTGCAACCATCACCCAAGCAGTATACTCTGCACAAAATTTGTAGTCTTTTATCTCTCACCTCCTTCCCACTCTCTCTGCCGAGTCCCCAAAGTCCATTGTGTCATTCTTAAGCTTTTGCATCCTCATAGCTTAGCTCCCACTTATGAGTGAGAGCATATGATGTTTGGTTTTCCATATCTAATTGACTTCACTTAGAATAATGGCCTCCAATCTCATCCAGGTCACTGTGAATGCCATTAATTCATTCCTTTTTATGGCTCAGTAGTATTCCATCATATATATTCCCTTCAACATAGTACTGGAAGTCCTAGCCAGAGCAATTAGACAAGAGAAAGAAATAAAGGGCACCCAAATCACTAAGGAGAATGTCAGCATTGCTGTTTGCTGATGATATGATTGTTTACCTAGAAAACCCTAAAGACTTCTTCAGAAAGCTCCTAGAACTGATAAAAGAAATCAATAAAGTTTCTGGATACAAAATTAACGTACACAAATCAGTAGCTCTTCTATACAACAAGAGCAACAAAGGTGAGAATCAAATCAAGAACTCAACCCCTTTTACAATAACTGCAAGAAAATAAAACACTTAGGAGTATTCCTAACCAAGGTGGTGAAAGACCTCTACAAGAAAAACTACAAAACACTGCTGAAAGAAATCATAGACAGGTAGAATTAATATTGTGAAAATGACCATATCGCCAAAAGCAATCTACAAATTCAACACAATTCTCTTCAAAATACCACCATCATTCTTCACAGAACTGGAAAAAACAATTCTGAAATTCATATGGAACCAAAAAAGAGCCTGCATAGCTGAAGCAAGAGTAAGCAAAAAAAACCAAATCTGTTCATCAGGGATTTGGTTCTGTAGTTTTCTTTTTTGGTTATGTCCTTTCCTGGTTTTGGTATTAGGCAATAGTCGCTTCACAGAATGATTTAGAGAAGATTTCCTCTTTCTCTATATTGTGGAGTAATGGCAATAGGATTGGTACCAATTCTTTAAAAGTCTGGTAGAATTCCGCTGTGAGTCCATCTGGTCCTGGACTTTTCTGTTGGTAATTTTTTAATTACAATTTCAATCTTGTTTCTTGCTATTGGTCTGTTCAGGGTATCTAGTTCTTCCTGATTTAAGCTAGGAGTTTTGGAATATACTCACAATTAATTATCAGCACTTTGTAATAGGGTTATGATTTCAATTATACAAAGGAGAGTAAAATAATTAGAAATAGAAAAAACCTTAGCCTGTGTAACTAAGGAAATATCTTTTCTCGGGTCCTATTTGAATTTTGTTTGTTGCGGATTGTGTTAATTATCTTCCTCTGTAACTCATACTGATCTACACTAAAATATATTTCCTCTTGAAAAAAATTTTCAGATTCTCATGTCAAGAAGATTTTGTTTTTCTCAAATATATTTGACTTTCAAACCCAATACAACACTACATTATCTTTACATGTATTTGTCAATAAATTCATGGCCCTTCTTAGTTCATTAATTCAATTAAAGCTAAACCTCCAGAAGAGCTTACCACCTTTCTAATTATTAGTCAGGGGTAACAAACATCTGTATTTGCAATTCTCTTATGATTTACTCGAGTCTACCTGTTCTGAGCCCTCTTTGGGTGCTTCCTTCTGTGTTCTCTGCTACATAGCAATAGAGAAGTCTTTATGAACCTTTTGTTGTGGCTGCTATTTTATTTGGCTGTGTTTTCTATTTGCTTTTTTCTAGAAGTTACTTTAAAATTGTATTCAAGCAAAAAAAAAAAAAAAAAAAAACTTCCCACTATTTACCAGAAACATAGAGTCTAGTATAATTCCCCCTATCACTATTAAACATCCATCCTGGAGACAGCAGTTGACAGTTTTGCCGTTTAACTCTTTCTCGCTCATTAGTGAGATGGGCTACACACATTAAAATGAATATACGTTCATGGGCATATTATTTGTATTAGGAAGGGTATGTCAGCTATGTTAAAAAGTACAAAGTTTAAGAGCTATTTACGTTTTTGATCCACAAATAGAAGACCAAAGTTGACTGAATATCTGAAGAAAGTTTGAGGTAAAAGGAAATTAAGAGAATATACATGGAGTGACTATGACATTCTCATTGAGGAAGGCAAGTTTTTCTGCAGAAAGCAAACTAGTACGGACATGCTGGAAGACCAAATAGATGAAAAAGTTAAAAATAGTCATCATAAATATTTAAATAGCAAGCTAAAGGGAAAGGAGTAAAGGAATTGGTGAATAGCATTGATTGCTACTCTGAGTCAGACTGCATAACATGTGTTTGTAAAGAAGTTCATCAACATCATTATGTAATTTATTCCAGAAACACTCAATAGAAAAGGGAAAGGAGGAAGACAAGTAGATGTATGTGTTTACCCAGAATTATGAATTAGCAATTTTGATTTAGTGATAGATTAAGGAAGTAAAGGAATCTATGTACAAAGTCAGTAAATATATACTTGAAATTATAGATTATAAAGTCAAGTTTGAATAGAGAAGAAAAGGAAAAGCAAAGAAAGTGATATTAAAACCACAGAGAGGGTCATATGATGAGTAATACGATACAGGCAAAAGTTGATTAATTGAAAAGATTAGAGAACTAGACAAATAAAACATTATTGTTAAAGAAAAAAACATTCAGAAGCATTTCCTGTTGGGAGATAAGAGATGGGGAGTAGTTTCTTGAGGTGACAGGGCCACAGAACAGCAACATACGTTAACTGTTGTTGTAAGGTAGATGTGAGTCACTGAACTGGAAAAGTATTCAAAAGGCAATGCCAAGATTTAAATAATTTATCAGAATGGTGTGAATTTTACCCAGATGAAGCAAAAAGACTTTTTAACTGTGTAGTGCTTAAAAATGTTGTATACATTTTATAGTTAATATTTGACAAGATTGTAGGCTTTTCTGAAATTTTAAAAAATTCCTTTGTCCAACATTTTAAAACTATTGGTACTGTTTTTTCCCATCCCATGTACCCATTCCTGATGCACCCATTACAATAAAGTGTTCATCAAAATTTAATATTTGACAAGCAGTTAAGCAAATATGCTTCTAAAATATCTCTTAGAAGCTTAGAAAAGTTATAGCACACACTAAGAGAAATAAAAATTCCAGAAATTCCATGGGAAATGGTAGGAGAAGGGATCAGAAAGCTCAAAAAAGTGCATGAAAATGTATTACATAAAGCCCTAAACTCCACCATCCATCCATATTTCATAGGAAAGTTTACAGAATATTCCATTTTCCAGAGCAATTGGGAATTCACCAGTAAGCATTGTTGAGAAGCTCAGAAGTGGCAACCTTCTGTAGGCCAGGGATGACATTAAGAAATCCTTTTAGAGAATAAGGATCTCTCATAGTAGCAGGAGTGATGAGATAGCAAAACCATAGAGGTCAGCTGGTGGCACTTAAATATCAGAAGCAAAGTGGGTACAATGATTGTAATGAGCATCCAAGGTAGGGTGGTAACCAGAGGGAACCGCACTGAAGAAAATTAGAGATAATGAATAAAATGTGACATCCCCAAGGCACAATACAGATGGATACCCAACAATAATATCACTCAACCTACGCAATCAAAAAAAGATCAAGGAAGTATTATCAGGGGATTGAGAGCAGCCGCCCCTAATAAAATGTTACAATACCTTATTCAGTTTCCCAGTCTGGACCATTTTTCAGATTGGAACCCACTGTCTGAAGGAGAGGCAAGGTTTCCAAAAGGAAGGGTGGATAATAACAAGTATATGTGGACTTCCCTTACCCTACCACAAAGAGCCATATGGCCACTTACTAGAGCAATACATTGGGAAAAAGGATATACTCAAATGTTTCAAGAACTAGTACACAGGGTCTAAGTTAAATTGATACCTAGAAACCATAATAGTCCAGAGGCACACCTCACGGTTTTGTTTTGTTTTGTTGAGACAGAGCCTTCCTGTTTTTCCCAGACTGCTCTTAAACTTCAAGTGATCCTCCCACCTTAGCCTCCCAAAGTGCTGGGATTACAGACATGAGCCACGACACCCGACCCAGGGTCATTTTTTGTGGTCCTCAATAATTAGAACAGACACACTTAATAGATGATAGACCCCCACATTTGCTCCTTGGCTTGTGAAATAAGAACTATCATAGTGATCTATGGAGAACCACAAAGAATTGTATGCAAAAAAGTCAAGAGATGCAGGGTTTCTTTCCTATTCGCCATTTAATGCACCACTCTGACCCGTCCAATAAATAGAAAAATCCTGGAGGATGACAATAGATTACCAAACTCAACCTAGTAGTAATCCCATTTGCAGTTGCTGGGTAAGACGTAACACCTTTTCTAGGAGAGATTTACATAATCTCAGTACCTGTTACACAACCATTGATCGGAAAAATATATTCTTTTCTATTCTTATTAGAAAAAAAGAACCAGAAACTGTTCATATTTATGTAAGAGGGAAAATAGTACACAATTATGGAAGTATCTATGGTGAGAAAAGACAAAACATTATGGCAAACCTCAGTATAAGAATCACAGTATAGACCCTTCGGGTTGTAAAGGCTATACTGTCTGCAGCTGCTGGACCCTGGAAAATACAGAGTTATTGACCAGGGCATATTGGTGACCACATGGCCAGACCTGCCTATGATGAGCTGGGTTCTGTAAGACTCACCAAGTCATAGAGTGAGGTAGTTCCTTCAGTAATCTATCATAAGACAGAAGTGATATATTCAAGATTAGGCACAAGCAGGGTCAGAGGGCAGACATTAGCTGCATGAGCAGGTAGACCAGACTCCATGTCATCTACCAGTATTGCACCTGCGTCTCTCCTTCAAATTATGACTATAGCATTAACAATGTTCCTTAATATCAGCTCACAGAGGAGACAGAAAAAGACTAAGCTTGGATTACAGATGGATGAGCTCAATATGTGAGTACAAGCCACAAATGAATTGCTGCCACTCTAGAACCTCACTCAGGGGTAGTGTGAAAGACAGAGATGTCAGGCAATCTTCCCAGTTAGCAGTGCTTCAGGAGACACACCTCATCACCCACTTTGTATAAAAAAAGAAGAGGCCCAAGGTTGTATAGAAATTCAAGTGTAATGGCAAATGACTTGGCTGCTTAATTAGAAACGTATAAAATAAGGATAGAGGAGCTCTGAGAATGAACCACATGGGTGGATTTATAGAAAGGGGTATGCATGTGAATATATTTGTATAGCATTTTAACGCCAACCAGAGGGCATCTACCATGTAAGAGGCACCAAATAATCAAATAATCAGGATGATTCAACCAACTGGTATCTCTCAGTCTGTTTCATTGGCTACCCTAGAGCTGGGCACATGAACAAAATGATCATTGGAAAGCATGGGGGTAATGCATGGGATCAATAGGATGAATCCTCTCAGCCAAGGCTGATATAGATACTGTCCCAGATAAAGCTGATATAGCTACTGTCCCAGATAAACATTCCATTTTCCAGGAACAGAAACCAACTATGAGTTCCCAAAATTGTATACTTAAGAAAATTAATCAGTCATTTGGTGGCAAATTTCTTACATTGGACCCCTTCCACCCTGAAAGGGGAATTTGATACGTCTGTACCAGAAGAGATACGGTCTGTGTGAAGAAATACCTTTTCTGCTCATAGAGTCTGTCTGAACCATTATCTATGTGGAGTATTTGGTCTACATATGCAGTGCTTGGTCTACCTTCAAAACACAGGATCCTGCAAAACTTAAATGGGACCAAGGAACCCATGTTATTGCTGAAGAAGATATGGACACATTACCATATATATTAGTCTGTTCTCATACTGCTATAAAGAACTGCCTGAGATTTGTTAATTTATAAGGCAAAGAGGTTTAATTGACTCACAGTTCCGCATGACTGGGGAGGCCTCAGAAAACTTATAACCGTAGTGGAAGGGGAAACAAACACATCCTTCTTCACAAGGCAGCCGGAGAGAGAGGTGCAGAATAAAGGGAGAAGAACCCCTGTACCTCCATTGTATCTAGGAAGTAACTAACTTGCTTTCGATTATACAGGCTCATAGGTGGGAGAGACTTGCTTTGTCTCAGATGATACGTTAGACTGTGGACTTTTGAGTTAGTGCTGAAATGAGTTAACACTTTGAGGAACTGATACGAAGGCATGATTGGTTTTGAAATGCAAGGGCATGAGATTTGGGAGTGACTAGGGGTGGAATGATGTGGTTTGGCTGTGTCCCCATCCAAATCTCATCTTAAATTGCAGCTCCCATAATTCCCACATGCCGTGGGAGGGACCTGGTGGGAGATAATTGAGTCATGGAGGTGGTTTCCCCCATACTGTTCTCATGGTAGTGAATAAGTTTCAAGAGATCTGAAATGTTATAAGGAGTTTCCCCTTTTGCTTGGCTCTCTCATTTTCTCTCTTGCCTGCTGCCAAGACACATGTAAGATATGTTGCCACCTTCCACCATGATTTTGAGGCCTCCCCAGCCATGTAGAACTGTGAGTCCATTAAACCTCTTTTTCTTTATAAATTATCCAGTCTCAGGTATGTCTTTATCAGCAACGTAAAAACAGACTAATACAATTTCTATGCTCATGTCTCTGCCAGTTGGGTGAAGAACAGCTGAACTAGGCTTAGCTCTGCTCAACCAGGGTAGATTCTAGACTTCTGTTTTTATTGGCGAGCTCTTGTGGAAGGCATAGGATTTACCTGAATCATGCCCTTCCCATGAGAACTTATAAACAAAAGGGTATGCTCAAATAAGTGATGCCTCTGGGCACCTTGGACTCAAACAGAAGCACTCTCACTTCTTCCCAGATTCTACTGGCTAAAAATATTCTCATGGCTAAGGTCAACATCAAGAAAGTCTGCAAATATACTCAATCATAATGGGAAGTACTGAAAAGTTACATTTCAAAGGGTCTGAGTGTATGTTTTATTAAGTAAAGAGTTAAAAAATTGAGAATAATATTGCAATCTCCCATAGTCTTCCCTCTTAATCACAATTACTCACTTTTTCTCACTCACAAAATACACTCGTGACCTATATTTCAGATCTACCTCAGGTCCATAAATAGGTCCTCTTGATCCAGAATCCTGTGAATTAAAAAGACAGGTTATCTTCCCTTCACATACTTAACTCTGGAAGAGAAATAAGGTAATCACATTATTGTTCTTATTCAAAAAGAGAGAAAATGTTATGTACATAGCAGTCCCCAGTCCACTGCAATTTTCAAAACTCACTGGGCAAATGTGCCTACTCTAGATCCCAATTCTAGCTGTCTCTGAATATACTACTATCCCCCTCCAGTCAATTTTTTTCCAGAGCTACATTCTCTTTGTCTACATTACTACATTAGAGAATATGCCCTCTTTGACACCTGAGAGTCTTTATTAACCTACTTACCGTCTGTAGAAACTTGGGGACCCAACTTTTACATGTTTTACATCTCGTCAGACACTATTTCTTTAATCTAGTCTGGCAGCACATTTGGCAGTACAGTGATCTCAAATAAACTTTGTTGGTTTTCTAGAAGTTCATTTACAGTCAATAACACATTCCCCAAGCTACATTCATAGTTTATTTTGAGATATGCTTCTATCTTTATAGATTTAAATGTAGACGTTTGAGTATATTAGGCTTTGATGGTACTTTAATCTTAATAGTAATTCATCCAAATGAAAGATCTATTAGGCCTGATCTTCATCCTTTTAGGAGTCTTTATAAAGACCATGCCTTTGCTCTGAGTTTATCCCTAAAGGGCAGTCTTTGAGTATGGTTTCCATCCTGAGGATATGCCTTAATGACTGCACCTTCATTGTGGTGAGAAACAATTTTATTTTCTAATCCCAGGTTTCTAGGTTCTCTACATTCCCTTTCAATCCTGCTTTCAAACGAACTATTTTCTAAGCATATCTCTATTTTGCAGCACTTTATAAAATTGTAGTTAGCAACAACCAGCTCACGCTATGAAATTTCTGCCTCAAGACCTCCTTGCCGATGTCACATGTTCATTAAGTCATGATTTTGGTTGTTTGTTTTCTAAATCATTTCAGATGAGCTGTTTGACCAAATGTTTAACCACCACATAACATGGGTCATCACTTTTCCAGCTCACATTATGGTTTCTTGTCACATTATCCCAAAACCAGTGAGATAGAATTTCATGTTTTTGTTACCAAAAATAAGCCCATTTGCAGTACCCATTTCTATATTAATCAGGTTTGGGTGCAATAATGCTGCATAATAAACAACCTCAAAAATCTTAACAGTTTTAAAACAACAAGTATTTGCACAGCTCTGTTGTTTGGCTTTGGGTCAGATATAGGCTGTGGAGCCAGCCTAGATACTAGGCTTTTAGTAAGGCTTAGTTCTACTCCCATGTTCCACAGAGACACAGCTACCTGATGTGTATCTTCTCTTATGAGATCACAGGTGTACAGACAAAACAAATAGAAACAGGCAATGCACCTTAATGCCTCATATTAGATCTTACAAAACATCATTCTGACCACATCCTACAGGCCAAAGGATACCAAATGGCCTAGCCAATAGCAGAATGGTCAGAGGCTTTAGAAAGTCAGATGGCCCTAATTGTGAAATCCATGTTTATTTCTGTACTCACTCTATGCTCCACCTACATGTATCTACCAGTTACTTTTTTCAGACTCACCCATTTACGTCTTATCACACTTTTCCCTTTTACTGGAACATGTTTCTGCTTTCTCTGCTACCTAATTCCACTTATTCTTCAAGGTCACAGCAAAAAGTATCATTCTTTGAAGTCTCTCCCATGCCTTCTTCATCTGCCTTCATTCAAATTTATATAATTTGTCGTTTTTCATTTTATCACAGTCGTTGCATTTTAAATACATAAATACCTCTGAAGAGGTTGTAATATTTTATAAGGAAGATATGATACTTTACTTATTGTTGCCCTCCACCAAAGAGCTTTCCAACTTTTGTGCAACTTAATCAGTGAATGGGTTAAATCTGTACAAGATATTAATATCACAGCCAAAGGATGGCCAGTCTGGGTCTGGAGCAGCCAGATCCCCTAAACTAGTCACCTTCAGTTGAGAGCAGCCACTTTCATTTACCCTGGTATGAAATACAAATAGTTATTTTCTCTGTGTGTCACAGGAAAAGCTCCAAAGCACCTAGAAATGTGCTGCTGTGTTAGTAAATACTCAAAAAATTTTATTGAATAAATGAGAGGACAATAATATTATTTCTAAAATAAATTATTATTGTAAGCATTTGCTAAACAAATATTCTAAGTTCAAAATATTCCTACAGGTCAGTGTCACATCTTTTCTTGGAGGTGAGGATGTAGAATTCAAATAAGTTATTGCTGTACTTCTCAATTATTATGTTAACACACATAAAATTATAAAGAATGATAAGAAAACTATATAAAAACAGCATGTTTGAATAAACTGAAAGAAGGAAATATTAACTAAATGTTTTGTTCTGGGATATGCAAAAGTCCACCCAATATGAATATGTCAGGTGGTAATAAACACAAGTTTGCCTAAGAAAAATTGCCCAATACATTTCTTCAGGTCAAAATTATATTTTCCTAGGGCTGATGAAAGCATGGCAAGTTGAGTTATGATACAAACTAATTTCTATGTGTCCATTTTATCTGCATCTCAATTTTAGGTCATCTGATCGCCCTTCTGACAAAGCTAGAAATCAGAAAACATGATCAAAACGTAAAGAATTGGCTGTCTCCTTGCCTTAGTTCATCTTCGTAACACTTATACAAACACAAATGAAATAGATTAAAAATATCCGGTATATCCCTTTGATTTAGAGACCTGCCACTGGGAGTGGAGGACATTAGGAGAGAACTTTATGAATTGTCATGTTTTATTAATCCTGTCAGTCCTCCCTGTTACTTAGTCCTTGAAAGGATTCAGTTTTTTCATCTCCTTTGCCACCACTCTAGTCCAATGTACCATCTAGTCTCATGCAGTCTCAACATTATTGAGTAAGGGGAAATAGTTCTTTCTCCTTTATTTGACTGCATACTTCTTCCCATCCTTCTTTTGTGTATTATATTTGTTTAGTAAACATATATTATATACAGTCATGTGCCCATAATGGTAGCAATGTTTTAGTCAATGATGGACTGCATACAGGATGATGGTCCCATGAGATTATGATGGAGCTGAAAAATTCCTATTGCTTAGTGACGCAGCTGTTGTAACGTCTTAGCACAACTCATTACACATTGTGGTGATGCTGGTGTAAAGAAACCTACTTCACTGCCAGTTGTATGAAAGCATAGTGCCTACAATTGTGTACAATACTTAATACTTGGCATTAATAAGCAACTATGTTACTGGCTTATGTAACATAGCTGGAATACTATACTTTTTATTGTTACGTTAGAGTGTACTCCTTCTACTTATTTTTTATTTTTTTAAAGTGCGGAGTAACTGTAAAATATCCTCACGAAGGTCCTTCGGAAGGTATTCCAGAAGAAGGCATTGTTATAGGAGGTGACAGCTCCTGTGTGTTATTGCCCCTGAAGACTTTCTACTCCTTTCAAGATGCAGGAGTAGAAGACAGTGAAATTGATGGTCCTGACCCCATGTAGGCCTAGGTCAGTACGTATTTGTGTCTTAGTTTTAACAAAATAGTTTAAAAGTAAAATAAAATTTTAAAATAGAAAATATCTTACAGTATAAGGATATAAAGAAATATTTTTTTGTACAGCTATATAATGTGTTTGTGTTTTAAGGTGTTATTACAAAAGAGTTTAAAATTTAATTTAAAAGTTTATGGAGTTAAAAGGTTACAGTAAGCTAAGGATCATTTATTATTAAAGAAAAAAATTATAAATGTAGTGGTGCCTCAGTGTACAGTGTTTATAAAGTCTACAGTAGCTATAGTATTGTCCTGAGCCTTCGCATTCACTCACCACTCACTCACTGACTCACCCAGAGCAACTTCCAGTCCTGCAAGCTTCATTCATGGTAAGTACCCTATACAGGTCTACCATTTTTTATCTTGCATACGGTATTTTTACTGTACTTTTTCGATTTTTAGATATGCTTACATACATAAATACCATTGTGTTACAGTTGCCTACAGTATTCAGTACAGTAATATGCTGTACAGGTTTGTAGCATAGGAGCAATAGGCCATACCATATTAGCCCAGGTGTGTAGAAGACTATACCATGTAGGTTTGTGTAAGTATGCTATGATGTTCACACAACAACAAAATCACCTTATGACAAGTTTCTCAGAATGCATCTCTATCATTCAGCAACACATGACTGTATAGAACATACAAAGAATACTTTTCTAAATGCGTGGAGGATAGATAGATAGCTTTGGAAGACATGATTTCTATCTATATAAGCTGATTCTATTATCAATAAAATCTATAAAAGTACGTACTTTAGAAGTTTGCTCTGAGAATCAAATGAGTTAATGTGTGCAGAGATCATAGTATTGTGCCAGACACATAGAAAGTGCTCAGTAAATACTTTTATTAATGGAGAAAAATACCACATTTGACATAGGAAATCAAAGAAGGTTTTAAGAATCAGACAGCACTCAGGCTGAACTTGAATGTAGAGATTAAACAAAGAGAGGAAACAAGGCATTCCAGACAGGAGAGTGAGACAGCAAAGGTCTAGCACAAAATAAGCAGAGTTCCTTTAAACACAGCATTTCCCCCCCGAGCCTACAGGAGACAGAATTAAATCCTTAAGGTCAGCAACTGATCATGAAAGAGACATAATGCTTAATGACTTCTTCTCTTGGGCCTCTATTACTCTCTCTTATGCTTCTTTTCTTTTTTTTTTTTTTTGAGACGGAGTCTCGCTCTGTCTCCCAGGCTGGAGTGCAGTGGCCGGATCTCAGCTCACTGCAAGCTCCGCCTCCCGGGTTTACGCCATTCTCCAGCCTCAGCCTCCCGAGTAGCTGGGACTACAGGCGCCCGCCACCTCGCCCGGCTAGTTTTTTGTATTTTAGTAGAGACGGGGTTTCACCGTGTTAGCCAGGATGGTCTCGATCTCCTGACCTCGTGATCCGCCCGTCTCAGCCTCCCAAAGTGCTGGGATTACAGGCTTGAGCCACCGCGCCCAGCTTTATGCTTCTTTTTCTAACCTGGTATTTTATCTGTGTGTAAAAGACAGGAACGGATTAGATAATTACATTATTTTCCAGATGGGGAAACTGAGATCATAATCGTGAAGAGATTAGACTAAGATCACATACTGGATATTTGCAGCAGCAAGCATCACCCGCCAATTCCCAAAGCAGATCTCTTGCCTGTGCTTTCAGTCTCTCCCCAGCTCTGTTCTCCAGAACCACCAACATATACATGTGTGCACACACACATACATCTGCACACTCACACAAACATTTTATTTTCCATCATTTTACAGCTCAACAAATGACCATTCTAACGTGAAAACCTACAGGGAATGACTCATTTTTTGTGTAGATTATCCCAAAGGAGTAAATGGTTTCAGGACACATAGAAGAAGAGTGACCCTGTAGCCTACTGTTGGGGGCACTTTTTAGAGAAGGTGGAATGTGAAGAATTCCTTTATGCAAATCAATGGTGGCTAATGCTATTGTGTATGAAGGAGAAATCAGAGTTGATAAAAGTCCAGTCTCCATCCCAAAATGAGGAATAAGTCAGGCATCATTGCTTAGTTATAGAGAAAGCTGGATAAAAATTAAAATTTAAAAACTCTGAAATATTCATACTAGCGGTCTCTGCCTTAAGTTAGTAGTCATCAATCTTGCTTTTAACTTGGTACTGCATAGAATTGACATCAGTAGCCAAAATAGTCAAAGTATTAACCCAAATTATTAAAGCAATTTTTAAAGCAGCTCCCTTAATGATATGGTCACTTAGCATAGATAAGCATGTGGTAAGATATGAGTTGAAGCCCTTTTAAGTTCATCTAATCTGAATTGCTTACAAATTAGCTATGTTACAGAAAGGGTTTTGATTAACAAAATCTAAACACACACAATGTGGTGCAGGTTGACTGCAGCTCAAAGATTTTTTTTTCTTGAATTTTTCACAAAAGGTCATTAATGATGATTCATTAATCGCTGTTTTTGTAACTAGATAGCATTTTACCTTCATTATACACCAGGCCATAATTCTGAATGTATGGAAATATGCCTATCTTCAAATTCATCAGACAATGGCAAAAAGATTCTTGGTTAGACATAAGAATAACTAATAGATGTAATTTACTCATAGACTTTTTGTTTGAGATATCATTGGCCCTGCCAAGATACAGAAAATAAATTAAGCATCTCTTGGTGGTCTACTAACTCTTTCCTTTTTTCTCGGCCACAGTAAGTTGTTGCCTACCCAATGGGATTTTAAGGAAACTAACTCCAAAACATCACCTTCAAAAGGCTGCAGATACCTGCACTCCCCTGTAAAAAGGCTTTGAAGAATTCCTGTTAAAAATACACCTTCATAACTCAGAGAGTTCCAGAGGGGTAGACCACGTAAGATCCTACAGGCAACAGAAGAATTCTGCTTTTATTCCAACGGAGAACAAAAATCACTGTTTTCCTGCTTTTATTACAAAAAACAATGAAAATCACTGCCAAGTTTGAACAGAGGAGTGATATTTTCTGACACGCTTTTAAAAATCATCACTCTGACTGTTGTGCCAAGAACAGGATGATTATTATTTTTGAAGCTGGGTGGTGGGTTCAGAGGCGTTTACCACAGTCTTCTTTCTACTTTTGTGTATATTTGAAATTTGCCACAATAAAAAAAAAAAATTTTAATTTAAAAAATACACCTTCATATGTAAAAGTGGCTTAATAAATATTTGTAGAACGATTGTTATTGTGTCAGTCACTATGAGATTACCTTATACATGGTAAGTTACTTGGTCAACAGATACAGTTGATAGTTCATAAAGTTGTATCATGTGCCTCTAATCAGGCTAAAACACCTAGATAGAGTGTGAGAAACTCATATAACACACGTGTGCACATACAGACCTTCCTGATGGATTCCTGTCACCTTAAGAGCATCATATCGTCCTTGTCATTTATTTTTCTCTCCTTAAACTATATGAGAAATGACAGACTCAATCAAAGACTAACTAAAAAAAAAGCTACTATTGATAGCCCATCTGTCAAGACTGCATTGTTGTGTAAGATGAAGTGTGTTTTAACATACAGAGGAGACATTCTTTTGATAAACTGAATCAAAAAGACACTGTTTAAAGTGAAACAACTTTAAAGAAAACTTGCTGAGAAAAATTAGAAAAAAAAATTTAATTTCTACTTCCTTCCATACCCCAAAGGAAATTCCAAAAAAGTTCTGGACAAAAAATGTTGTAACTATTTATAGGCTATGATGGAGGCCTATTTATAAGCCTTTCTAAACACAAAACCAGAGGCAGAATGCCTGTATCAAAAAGTTAAAATTTAGAGAAACAACAACCAAGAAAATGAAATAAATTCTATTAATAGTAAATTAAGAATCTGGGGGCCAGGCGCGGTGGCTCATGCCTGTAATCCCAGCACTTTGGGAGGCCAAGGGGGCCGTGGATCACCTGAGGTCAGGAGTTCAACATCATCCTGGCCAACATGGTGAAATCCCCTCTCTACTAAAAATACAAAAATTAGCCGGGCATGGTGGCACGCATCTGTAATCCCAGTTACTCAAGCGGCTGAGACAGGAGAATTGCTTGAACCTGGGAAGTGCAGGTTGCAGTGAGCCGAGATCGTGCCACTGCACTCCAGCCTGGGTGAAAGAGAAATATTCCGTCTCAAAAAAAAAAAAAAAAAAAAAAAAAAAAAAAAAAAAAAAAAAAAAAAAGAAGAAGAAGAAGGAAAGAAAGAAAGAAAAAAGAAGCTGGGGAAAACGGAATCATATAGAACAAATTTAACAGCATCATATAAATAGCACTTATATATCAAAAAGTAAAAGATACCACCAATTGAAATATGGACAAAAAATAGAAACAGATGTACAAAGAATAAATGGCAAACCAATTAATGTATTTTAAAATAATAAAATTCAAAGAACTTTTAATAGAAATGCCTGTAATTGCCATCTTTAATTCTTCAACTCATTACTCAACACCTGCGGCTTCCAGCGAAACCATTGTGCTATGCTTTCTGCATCAGGAAGTCCAATGAACTTTAGTGTTGCTAAATTCAACATCCACCTTTTAGTCTTTCTTTTTTTCCATCTCTTAGGAATAGCGGACAATGAGGACCACTCCCTTTTTAAAAAAATTTTTGTGAGTACATAGTAGGTGTATATGTTTATGGGGTATACGAGAAGGGGTACAGGCATGTAACCTAAAATAAGCACATCATGAAGAATGGGGTATCCATCCCCTCAAGCATTTAACCCTTGAGTTGCAAACCGTCCAGTTGCACTCGTTATTTTAAAATGTATGGTTAAGTCATTTTTGACTATAGTCACCCTGTTCTACTATCAAATAGTGGGTCTTATTCATTCTGTCTACTTTTGTAACCATTAACCATCCTCACCTCTCCCTCACAGCCCCCCACTACACTTCCCAGCCACTAGTAACCATCCTTCTACTATCTATGTCCGTGAGTTCTACTGTTTTGACTTTTAGATCCCACAAATAAGTGGAAGAATATGTGATGTCTGTCATTCTGTGACTGGCTTATTTCACTTAACATAATGATCTTCAGTTCCATTCATGTTGTTGCAAATGACTGGATCTCATTCTTTTTATAACTCACTTTTTTAAAAAGACTTCTCTTCCCTTGGTTTCTATGACATCACATTCTGTATCATCCTCACCCTCATTTTACATTGCACTTTGAGCCATTTATCAACCACAAGGAATCAAAGCCAGAGTCATCTTTCTCGTTTAAATTTAATATCCATTCAATTCAGCCACTTGTTATTAATAGTCATACTATCTTCCATGGAGCACAGTGGATTTTTAGGGCAGTGCAGCTACTCTGAATAATATAACAGTGCGCACATGTCATTATACATTTGTCCAAACCCACAGACTATACAACACCAAAATGAACAACTTATGTAAACTAAGGCCTTTGGGTGGTAATGACGGGTCAGTGTGGGTTCCCCAGTTATAACAAATGTACTACACTGGTAGAGAATGTTAATGGAGGAGTACATACAGTTGTGGAGGTAGGAGGCATATGGGAAATCTGTGTACCTCCAGTCTATTTGACATAAACCTAAAATTCCTATAAAAATTAAGATATATTTTTAAAAAGGGGAGGAGAGAGGATCTGTCCCTTTCCATATGGTGAGGCAATAATATTTGTATTACAAGAGTCACCTCTGGCCTTGTTTTCAGCGATGTAGAGGAAGTCAGTCTGAGATCATTAGTTTGAGATATAACGAGAAGGATAGAAAAAAAGATGAATAAGAGAAGAGAACAGGAACGTTGGGGAGGGGTAAAGATAGACTATTAAGAGCACTGGAGTCCTTGGTTTCTATTCTGCTGAGCGGCCCAGATGAAACTTCTACTTTTCATGTTTGGGTCATAAGAATCAACCAATTCTCCACTTTGCTTCAGTGGCTTGAGTTAAATTTCTATCACTTGCAATCAAAGAGTTCTGAATAATATACACTGTAAGCCATTGTGGTCCACACCGTTGCCTTCCATCTGGGCTCCCCACATGCATCCTTGTTTTCTTGTACTCAATTCTCAAACTTCAGTCAATTATTTTCTTAAAAATGAAACATCTAACCTTCAAAATGAAGTCCTCAATCTTAACATACCTTCCAAGGCCTTATGGGATCTGACACCTAGCTGCTCTCGGGCCTCATTTTGACTCATTCTGTTATACTCCATGCACTAACCAAACTGTTTTCTTCAGTTTCTCCAGCATCGGCCAGTCTGGAAAGATTTTTACTTCTGTGGCTCCCTGCATTGCCTTCCTTTCCCACCTTGGCTAACTTCGATTCACCTGTAAGTGCCACTTTAGGAGGCCTAATCAAACACCCTGAACCTAGAACATAACCTTCAGTGCTCTTCATCATCACACCTTTAATTGCTACTTGTTTAAAGTTGTTAGACTTTAAGTTCCATCAGAGTAGAAACTTGATCTGCCTTGCTCACCTCTGAATCACTTCCCCTTCCCAACGTTCAGTGACTGGAACAGAGGAGATGCACATCAGTATTTGCTGAATTGAAAATAAATTTTGAAACACAAATTAGTTGCCATTTTCCAATTATCAAATTGTCAAAGCGTTCTTTCTTATGATAGGTAACATTGGTAGAGATACTTCACTTGTTGACGATGACAGTATAAATATTTCAGTGGCAATTAAGTAGTAAGTATAAAATCTTAAAAAATGTATAAAATCTTCAAACTATAAAGTCTTAAGTTTATAGTCTTAAGACTATAAAGTCTTAAGTTATTCTTTTTAGAATTACTTAAGAAAAAATTGACAAGAGATTGTACAAAGGAATATTCACCACAGCTTTGTTTTAGTAAAATACAAAAAAAGGGAGAAAAAAAGCTAAATGTCCGATATTATGGAATTGTTTATTTTATACAAATATAATGAGAATAAAATATGGTTATTTAAAGTTACAAGTTAAAACACTATTAATATGGAAAAGTATTCATAGCATGTTCTTTTAAAAAAGGCACACTACAAAAATGATCTGAATGACACATTACTTTAAATTGACATGCAAATAAATATAAATTAAAAATAAATGTTTCAGGTCAGGCACAGTGGCTCACGCCTGTAATCCCAGCACTTTGGGAGGCCGAGGCTGGCAGATCACGAGGTCAGCAGATCGAGACCATCCTGACCAACATGGTGAAACCCTGTCTCTATTAAAATACAAAAAAAATTAGCCGGGCATGGTGGTGGGCGCCTGTAGTCCCAGCTACTCAGAAGACCGAGGCAGGGGAATCGCTTGAACCCAAGAAGTGGAGGTTGTAGTGAGCAGAGATGGTGCCACTGCACTCCAGCCAAAAAAAAAAAAAAAAAAAAAAAAAAAAAGGCATGTTGCAATATCTCTGGGAAGTGAAATTAGATTTTTATTTTAATAGTTTTCTAACATATATTTCTGGGGTTTTAAAAATAAGTATATACTAGGTAACTTAAAATCTCTTGTTACTCATTGTTATAAATGAGGAAATAGAGATTCAGATATATTAATTTGCTCACAGCAACAACACAGACTGTATTCCAACCCAGTTTGTAAGTCTCTAAAGCCCTGGCTCTTAACCATCATACTATAATAACACGGCGCCTAAGTGTGTACAAGGCATTATGGGAGGCATTGAGTAAATAAGAAGTTAGCAGCTTGGAAGCCAATAGATAAGAAATATAGACAAATAGGTGACATGGCAAAATGTGTTTTGTAACCTGAGAGGTACAAGCATGGAGGTCACAAAGTTCAATGTTTGCTTGGAATAAAAAGCAAGTCAGTTGTCCTGTTTTATTAGTTCAATTTCTCCAAGTGTGGTCTACAGTCCACCTGCAACATATTCCTAAACAGACCTGCTAAAGAAAAATCTCCATGCAGCTCAGGAAAGTTCAAATTGCCTCCAGGAGCATCATCCATTTGGTGCCTTGCATTTTTTTTAGATGCCTTACAATACTTATAAATACTACTAGTAAAATTTTAGGGGGGGAGCCAGTGGCTCATGCCTGTAATCCTGACATTTTGGGATGCCAAGGTGGGTGCATCACCTGAGGTCAAGAGTTCGAGACCAGCCTGGCTAACATGGTAAAACCCCCTCTCTATTAAAAAGTACAAAAAATTAGCCGGGCATGGTGGTGTGTGCCTCACATCCCAGTGACTCAGGAGGCTGAGGCAGGAGAATTGCTTGAACCCGGGAGGCGGAGGTTGCAGTGAGTTGAGATCATGCCATTGCACTCCAGCCTGGGCAACAAGAGCAAAACTCTGTCTCAAAATAAAAAATAAAATAAAATAAAAGTTTAGGAATAGACTATTATTGAAGGGAATATACAAAGTGTTCCAAGACCAGGCTTTGTTTCCAAATATCTGAGGTCAGATAAATATTACACAACCTCACCAACATCCCCTAATCCTTTGGGTCCCAGTTTAGACTGACTCGAAATTGCCCTTAGGAGGAATTTTCTTGAATTTCAAAGAAGGTTTAGCAGTGTGTGGCATAAACAAAATCTCGGGATAAAATCTGAAGGACAGATTGAGAGGAATTCAAGATGCCTCCAGGGTCTCACACTCTCATGGAAAATATCAAACCCTCGATTGCTTCAGCCTCATACTCACTCAAAAGGTCCGCTATTTTATTTCATAGGTTGAAAGGTTAGAACTGGATGTCACCAAGCATTTCACTACAGAGCAACATCCCCTAAACTGAACTGATCTGGGGAAATGCGAAGAGAGGAAAAACCAGGACAGGTGGATGGCAGCAATTAGACAAAATTCTATGAGGTTTGAGTCATTAAAAGCCCTGTAGGGCTTTAGTCTTATACCTCCAATTTCATAGTGTCTGTAAAATCTCAATTAATCTCATTCTATTTTTGCAGTAACTGGCTTATTACCATAGTTCCTCCCGTCACCTGATTTCAATAAGATCATCTGATTGAGGGAATCCCCTAATTGAACATTTTACTTGAATCTTCCTATTAACAGTGCTACTACAGCTATGTGTGGTTGTGTCTGAAAATACCAGCCGTCAATCAAGAGTCCATCAAGGTTGCCCACATATGAACACACTCTTTATTAATTAATACCTGTCATCTGTTGTTTATAGACAAAACTTGGTTGCTCTGGGACTCTGAAACTCAAAATATTTGTTCAGAATACACAAGTGTTGGCTCTTCCATCCACAGCCAAAAGCATACTGCGAGAAATAGCTTCAATCCATTTATACTGAAACATTAAACTAAAAATGTTTTTTCCTGGTTGCTTTACATGTTTGTTTAGTTCATTGCTTGGTTGATTGTTCTTGTGGGAACTGGGGGAAGTACACAAGGTGTATGCAAAAATATCTCAGTAAACTTGGCCAGTTTGTCCTGCTCAATTTACACTTAAAGTGAAACCACCGATCTTCAAAGAAACTTTTGGCACAAGTTATTAAACTTTGGAACAATGGTTATAAAATAGTTAGATTTCAGCTTTAATTATATGCTACCTCTCTGAGCAGTGCTACAACAAAATGACAGAATATTCCCCCTTAAATAATCACAAGGTCCGTTTAAACATTCAAATTCTAATCAGAGTTCCTTTGACTATACACATTACTGCTTAAAACCCCATTATAATTTTATCCAAACACAGTATTCATTATCAAGAATTTATAACTAAGAGAAATAAATAGTTGGAAACAGTTAATTTTATCATATCTACTTAAGTTGGAAGTTACTTAGCAGGAGATCAAATTGCAATACAATTCAAACATAAACAACAGAAAGTAATAGTATTTTTCAAATGTTCCTAAATATGGAGCAAAAGAAAATATATAAAAACAGAGTTTCAAAGAGCTAAAGATCTTCTGAACCAACATGAACAGTAATATGGATGCTTAATCCTACGGCTTCTACTATATGGAAGGTTCATAGCCTCTTTATTTTTTGGATGATGTTCAGAAAAAAAAAAAAAAGAAAAGAAAAGAAACAAAAAGGAAGGCTCAGTGGCCTTGATAGGAGATAGCAGATTGTTCTGATGCACCTGATTATATCCCGTTTGTTTTCCCTTTTCATTTAGCTCGTATGTGAAAATCTCCTGTGGACAACTTGGTTTCTTCCCGGAAGCTTGGTCCAATCCCTGCTTCCAGTGCCATCAGCATGGAAGGGACCAGGGAGCAGGGCCAACCAGTTGCAGATCTGTGTGGACACTGCTTCAGGTGATGAAAGGGACATTGCTGACAAGTCAGTAGAGAGTAGAAGGCCAGCCTAATGGCTATTCTCAAGTGGTCATTCACCAGCTATTTGCCAGTGAAAATTGAGACTTAAATTTCTCTAATTTGCCTTCCCTAGAACTTCAATCTTTTTTACAATAAGTAATTTTTTAACTTCTTTATAACTCTCGCCATGTGGCAGCTTTGATGTGTGACACATGGAGGTAAGATTCTCCTTCCTGCCACTTTCGAATATGAATTTGAAAAAGTTACTTGGCCGGTGTAATCCCAGCACTCTCGGAGGCCGAGGCAGGTGGATCATGAGGCCAGGAGATCGAGACCATCCTGGCTTAACACAGTGAAACCCCTTCTCTACTAAAAATACAAAAAATCAGCCGGGCGTGGTGGCAGGCGCCTGTAGTCCCAGCTATTTGGGAGGCTGAGGCAGGAGAATTGTGTGAACCTGGGAGGCGGAGCTTGCAGTGAACCGAGATTGCGCCACTACACTCCAGTCTAGGCCACAGAGCGAGACTCAGTCTCAAAAAAAAAAAAAAAGAAAAAGTTACTTAACCTCTCTAAACACTCAAATGCTCACTGTAAAAGGTAACATTAGGGTTGTTTGAAGATTATGGGAGATATTGCATAAGAATGTTCTAACATAATTCATGACATAAAACATATTCTGAATAAACTGATATTTCCAAAGTCCACTTCCCTCCTCCTTAAAACACTAATGTCTCCACTACACTCATGATCCCATTGCCTCTAAGTTCTCTGGGGACATTGAGCCAACAATTACATTTTTCCTTTCCTTTCCTGGTGGCTACTGAAAAATCAAGCATTCACTGAACATGTGTTTAGTAAATGCCAGGTGTTTTTTACATGTTACCTTAACCTACCCCTAATCTCTCCTGAAGGTATTGGTATTTCTGCTTTCTCCTATGATGAAACTTTTTAAATTAGGTGACAATAAGAGAATTCAGATAAAGATGGTTATCAGAGGAAATGTGACTATCTAGATACTGCATTCAATATTTAGATTGTGTGTGCATGTGAGCATTTTCCAGAAAAAAAAATCAATTTTTTCCATCGTAGTCTCAAAAGATCCCTGACTCTCAATATGATACAATACATTGAATCTACATTAGCAGTTGTTCAGGACAGTCCTGCTGTTCCATTATATCTGTTTCTGTCCTTACCTAAAAGCAGTCTAGCTATGGTCGTCGGTAAACTTTTGCTTTTAAATTCAAATTTCTGTTTTTCAGCCTTCATCCTATGTTATCTTCATCATGGAACACTCATAACAACCTTTCTTTCTTTGAATTTTTTCTTCATTTGATTGCTGACACTACTAATATCTCCCAAGAAGTCATCTTTGAGCACTTCCATATCTTTCTTTGGCTCCTACTTCTCAGTATGACTCATGAATTCTCGTGTTTCCTGAGATACTCTTTGTCTTAATTTACTGTTGTTGTGCATGCACTCCTTGGATTATATACTCTATGGGCAAAGCTTTCTGCATCTCCAGGTCAGACTTATCCTAATATCTACATCTATATTTCTAGGTGACTAAAAAGTAAATTCCACAAATGTCCAAAAATACACTTTAAATCGCTACTATCAAAAATAAAAACCAACTTAACACAAAGATACTACTTTTCTTTAACATATGATCCATGTATATTATTTTATTATAATGTCCTGTGTTGGCAATTTTAAGAAGACCAGAGCCACTAAAACATTTCTAGAGGACTATGGATTATTACAACCTTTATAGAGTAGAATTTGTCTATACAGCTCAGAAGTCTTTAAAATGTGCATACACATCTCTATTTCCTGAAGTATGACTTTATCCTGAAGAGCCCTCCCACTAAAAGACAACTAGAACTTAGATAAGTTAAGACAAACATATTTTTATGACTAAGCTCACAAAAAGGAAAAGAAAACTCGAAGTGTGAGGGGGTAGGCAATGAGCTGAAATCTGAACAGAAAGCCATGAGTAATCAATAAGTGAGAGGAAGTTGTTCTGGGAGCAAATACTGCTACAAGGCCTAGGAGCTGGGAGACCTGAACTTTGAGTCTGTCTCAAGGTTAGGGAGCTGATGTGAGTCTCCTATATTACCCTTAATCCCCCAATGGAGCTGAAGTGATCCTAGATGTTAGGAAAATCTGTATAGTGGCACATGCAACCAAATCTTTTCTCAGGGAATATTTCCAACATAAACACTTAGGATTCTTACAGATTAAGTTCAAAAACAGATGATCTTATAAACAAAAACCAAACTACTATAACTGAGAGTTCTCAGAAACAAAATACAGATTAAGTTTAAGAGAAAATTTGTATGCTGAAATTATCAGATACATAGTATAAACTAATGATATATAAAATGGTTAAAAGATTTTAAAATGGATTATTTTTAATTAACCAAAAAAGACTACTTAAAATGGCCAAGAAGTATTTAGAACTAAACTAACTTAATCTTTGATATTAAAATAGTATTGAATGAGTAACAGCATATCAGATACAGATGAAAGGGATGATTTGTGAACTGGAAAATAGATTTTAGGGAATTACACAAGATTATCACAAAAGGCATAAAATAAAGACCCTGTATAGTGACAGAGAAAAAAATTCAAGAATCAGACTCAATTTGAATCACAGCTCTATAAGTAACTAGCTCTGTGACTTTGAGTATGTTATTACCCTCTCTGTACCTCAGTTTCACCATATATTTTTAAATGATGATTTATGTAAGAATTAAATTTAAAATTTTTGGCCGGGCGTGGTGGCTCAAGCCTGTAATCCCAGCACTTTGGGAGGCCGAGACGGGCGGATCACGAGGTCAGGAGATCGAGACCATCCTGGCTAACACGGTGAAACCCCGTCTCTACTAAAAAATACAAAAAACTAGCCGGGCGAGGTGGCGGCGCCTGTAGTCCCAGCTACTCGGGAGGCTGAGGCAGGAGAATGGCGTAAACCCGGGAGGCGGAGCTTGCAGTGAGCCGAGATCGTGCCACTGCACTCCAGCCTGGGTGGCAGAGTGAGACTCGGTCTCAAAAAAAAAAAAAAAAAATTTATCTATAATTCTTGAATAAAGTCTGGTAATATTAAGCACTGTAGAATAATTTTCATTATTCATATGACAGAACTAAGCCCAAACATACCTATTATATTAAGGAATATGCAGGCTTGGCCGGGCGCGGTGGCTCACGCCTGTAATCCCAGCACTTTGGGAGGCCGAAGCAGGAGGATCACAAGGTCAGGAGATCCAGACCATCCTGGCTAACAAGGTGAAACCCCGTCTCTACTAAAGGTGGGCGCCTGTAGTCCCAGCTACTCGGGAGGCTGAGGCAGGAGAATGGCGTGACCCCGGGAGGCGGAGCTTGCAGCGAGCCGAGATCGCGCCACGGCACTCCAGCCTGGGCGACAGAGCGAGACTCCGTCTCAAAAAAAGAAAAAAATAAAAAGAAATATGCAGGTTAATTTACCTACTAAAAGAAAGAGCTTTTCAGATTAACTCCCAAAACAAATCTTAATTTTATGCTGTGTATGAGAGAGACACACTAAATACAAATTTATACATAAAGATAACAATAAAAGAACGGGCACAGTGGGATACAAAAGAAAATAAGGCAGAGAGAAAAAGGAAGGAGAGAGGTAAGAAAAAAATGAGTCATGATCATAATATTTGAAAAGGTAAAATTCAGAGCTTTTGAAAAAACATTAAATGTGACATAGAAAAGTACTTTAAATATACTAAAGGGAACAATTCACAGTAAAGATATAAGTGTTATACATTTCTATGCACCTAATGAGTAAACAATTTCATGAAGCAGAAAACACAGGAGATGCAAAGACAAACTGGCAGAAACATTTAAATAATAGTAGCTTAATTCTCTTGCAGTCCAAGATCTAGTAAGGTAAAAAGTATAAACAAGGATTTGTGAGACTTAAATAACATTTTTAATAAAGTAGATTGTATGGAGATCTATAAAGCAGCAAGAACTTTTGTATCTTAAACAGAAAATATTCCTTTTCCAGCGCTCATGGAACCTATACTGAAATAGATTATATTTTAGATTACAGATATAAATTTAATAAAGTCCCAAATAGCAATAATACAGAAAACATTGAGCACAAACAATAAAAGAAATAATTTCACTGAGAAAGATTTAGTTAAAGAAAGGATAAAAACAAACAAAAATTATAGAATGTCCGGAAAACCTTTGTGGGTTAAATTGTTTCCCCCACAAAATGCACCTGTTGAAGTCCAAAGAGTGCCTCAGAATGAAACCACATTTGTAAACGGAGTTATTTCCGAAGTGATTAAGTTAAGATGAAGTTATCCTGAGATACTTTGGGACCCTAGTATAATATAACTGGTGGATATATAAAAAGGAGAAATTTGGTGTCAGAGACACGCACACAAGGATAATCCCTCATGGAAATAAAGACAAAGATCAGGTGATGCTCCTTCTACAAGCCAAGGAACACCAAAGATTGCCAGGAAACTACCAGAAGTTAGGAAGAGGCGTGGAACAGCCCTCAGAAAGAACCAACCCTGCTGACACCTAATCTTAGACTTCTTGCCTCCAGAACTGTGAAACAGTAAATTTCTGTTTTTTAAGCCACATGGTGTTGCAGCACTTTTTGTCCCAACAAGTTGGAAATGTCATTGTTATTTTCCCATTTGTTGACCAAATCTCCGATTAGACTATATATAAGAATTTAGTGTCCAATAGATGCTCTAAGTATTATTGAATGAATAATTCAAGTATTACGGGAGAGTTAAATTATTCTTAAGTTTTCTTCTAACTCAGCGATTGTTTTCATTTGTTTCTGTGTTCATTTTTTGTTTTTGTTTAGAAGAATCATCAAGCCTTTCTAAAGCTCCTAATCTGTATGTCTGAAATAACAAGATTTCAGGAGTCCTTAAGAAATGCATTTTCTTTTAAAATATTAAAACAGTATTAGAAAACACATGTTCTTGCTTAAGAAAATTTCTTGAGAAATTTTTAAAATACAAACATGCAAACCATTAAATACCGAATTATCCACAAAAGCACACAAAGATAATAAAGCTCTATGTGAGAGGGCACTGCTCACTCTTACTCAGACCTCAGTGAGTGGGTGACATGAGGTGGGGCAGGATGGAGTGAGTTGGTCTCCTGCCTCTTTCAAAACTTTACTTACATGTTTTGAATCAGATACAAGGAGCTATGAAGAGAGTGTTGGAATAGGTATTTTCCATTTAATAAACTTAAAAATGTCCGTGCTACATTTTAAAGAATGGTAGAAAAGAATAATTTTTTAAAAGACAATTCTAGATTGTTCTCCAGCAAAGTGAATCTGTGATACAAAGAGATGAAAGTAACGTTGGAAAAAATCATTAAGAAAAAGTATTGTTTGATACCAAACAGCACAGATTTAGAAACACATTTTTTCCTCTCCAAAAAATGTTTGGAACAAAAATACAACTTTTAAACTATGTGGCAATCCACTAACAAGATGGTTTTAAAACTATGTAACAACATTAAAAATGCATAGAGAAATATCATCCATGACCTAATATTAACACAAAAACTGTTATGATGTTTTGTTTTCTTTTATTGTATGCAAATATTGTGTATAGTTCTATCACCATACACAGATAATTTTGTACCTTATATTTTATCAGTAGTCAATACTTTTCAATATTTAGTCTCTTTTAATTTGTTATAATTAAAATTAACTTTGAAACATGAAAATCTTACAAACAATAAATGAACAATATTGGAAAATTAAAAGAAAATAAAAGCAATTTGTTGGAGATACTTTTAAAATATAAAGATGCAAACCATTAAACACTGAATTCTAATACATAAGTCTAAATACCTACCAAAGCCACAAACAGATTCCTGAAGGAATTAACATGTAATGTTACACTTCATTTAACTATGGCAATATTAAAATGAAAGCAAAGAAAAGAACACATGGACAAAAGAATGAGTGAGGAAACAATAACAGGCTGAAAATATTCACATATATTTGGAAGGTGGCAAAAGACTGAGGAGAGATAATGACTTCTCTTCAAAATCCTACCCTTAGCTAAGAAGGCAATCTTAACAAGAAGCAAGCTGCTACTCCAGTGTGCCTGCAAGTCTAGGGATTTTTAGACCCCAGAAAACTCAGAAGCAAGGCCATGGGATAAGACTAAAAGCTAGAAGATTTTTATATACTTTAAGACTATGGACTTTAAGAGAGACCCTCCCCGCATACTTCCTTCCAAATATCCAGGTAATGACCTTCTCTAATCCCAACAAGAGTTTAATCTCTGGATAAATTAAACTTTAGACTCTAGGTCTGTGGAAACCAATCACCATAAAGGGAAGAAGAAAACACTAGATTAAAACAGGGAAAATCAACTAAATTGTAAACCCTCTTCCTCAACTTGACTATTCGCTCCTTGTGGAAAACATTAGTGAATTTAAAAAAAAAAAAAAAGTGAAAAAAAAAATCCACAAACCTGAAATTCCCTGGCTAAAAGAACCACAAATACTGATATTTAGGAGTCTCCCAGATAAATGATCTTGTTCCTACCCAATAACCATACAATGAAATCCACCATTTGGCAAGCCATGTCCATGCATGTAACACCCAATCAATGTTGCAGTGTCTCACTAATAAAAATTAATGGACTTCTTACTCTCCCCTACATACTTAAACAACAGAAAAGAAGAAGCATGTGTCAACACAAAGACTTGTATATTAATATTTGTAGCAGCTTTATTTGTAGTAGCCTCAAACTAGAAACAACCCGAAGTCCATTAACAAAATGGCTAAACATTTTGTAATATATTCACACAATGAAACACTATTCCACAATTTAAAATACCCACATGAATACAGAATGCAGATAAATTTCAAAATCATTATGCTGAATGAAAAAAAAAAAGTCAGGCAAAAGGAATACATGCTATACTATCTCATTTGTACAGAATTCTAGAAAATGCAAACAAATCCATAGAAACAAAAAACACAGCAGCAGTTACCTGATGAGGGGGTTGGTGAGTGGAAGGAAATGAGGAAGTATAACAAGAGATAAACTAAAAAAGGTTACAAGACAGCATTTTAGGAGGATGGAAATGTCCGTTACATTGATTGTGGTGATGGTTTCAGGGGTGTGTGCATTGACCAAAAACAGTCAAATTATACATTTTAAATATATGCAGTTTATTGCATTTTGATAATCCCTAAAGGAAGGTGTAAAATGACACAAATATAAAAATAAATAAATGGGCCAATAAGGATCATCAGATATTTAGAGAAAGCTCCAATAAGAAATATAAACATCAAAGATTTTTTTTTAAAAAGGGATCTGAAGGAAATGAAGGCCACAACAGAAAGAGAATTTTAAAAAGAAACCAGAAAAGAGAAAGCTGTAAATAGTAACCTCAGAGATAAGGATGGATATTACATCAATGAAACAAAAGCAGGATACTACAAAAGAAGGTTCAGAAAGGAAGATCTCTTAAAATTAAAATAAGATTGTAAAAGTTAGTTTTTGTGTGGAAAAGTTGGTAGATTAGGAACTTTAAGAAGTTAAAAAATTACAGAGATCAAAAAATAGTGAAAATATGTATAAATAAATACAAGAATAACAAATTCAATTCTAAAAAGCCTTTTGGGGAGGAAAGCAGAGAAAATGGAGAGGAGACAAATATCAAGAAAAACTTCAAAAGTACTTTTCAGAACTAAAGAACACAAATTTACTTGTTAAAAGATACACTGAGTTTCCAGCTCAGTCAATAAAAAAAGATCCACACCAAAGCATATCATCATGAATTTAAACATATCAGGAACACAGAAAAGATCCTAAGGACTTCTACAGAGAGGTTTTAAGCAATGAAATATAAAAAATCAAAAACTGCTTTTCTTTATAGCCACATTAGTGATTAGAATACAATGGAATAATGCCTTTATAATTCTGAATAAAAATCATGTGTTTAGAACTATGCTCAGAAACAAAAGGTCTCAGTCTTTCATGTGCCCATTCTCAGTAAGCTACTGCAGTGTATGTTCCATCAAAATAAGGATGTAAATCAAGAAAACAAGAACAGTATATTTAAAATGGAAGAATGCTGGGAGTATTTCTCAGTACAAAAACAAACAGATAAAAACAACTGGATGGCAACCCTAAAGAGCAATCAGTTTGGAGAAAAGGAGGAGGTCAGAGGCCATAGGAGAGAGACTTCCATGAGAATGGGCAGTGAGAAGGAAAGTTGGAAATAAGAAGGAAATATTATCATCTGAAGGGTGGTCATATCCTATTTTATCATTCTGTGAGACAATTTGCAAATCTAAAACTGAACAATCGAAAAAGAGGCAAATGTTAATTAGAAGAAAAACAAAAGGTTATATAAGAAAGGAAAATACTCATAGCATATTACTCGGTTCAATAGTAATCAGCATTTAGGTTGTCATAAAATCATGCCATTCATCAGAAATTAATAAAGCTATCAAAGTACTGAGACAGTGTCAGCAAGACACAGAAGGCAACTGGAAGGGATTCTTATCGATCCAACATGGGATAATTTTAATACGAAAAAGACAAAGGAAATCAAAATACATACATAGTAAAGTATATTTCAAAAAATGAAAAAGAAAAATCATATATCTTGCCTTTCATTTAAAACTACCTCAAGGTAATCAAATAGTTAACAAGAGACGTTCTCTTTTATTGAAGAATTTCAACTAATGACAAAGGAACGAAGGAATGACAGAATTAGACTAGCACTATCTTTCAATCCCTAATAAAAAGTATTTCAGGCAATTATCATCAAAGATTGCTAAAAACCAGCAAATGAAAGGCTGATAGAGAACTCAGAATGAACAACTTGCCTGCTATCTGAACTCACTGATCATTCTTAGCCTCATAAAAGATATTATATGCCCCTTGTTATAATGCAATAGGAAATAAACAACATCATGTGAGACATATTCTTACCAAAATAATGGAAGCTGAATCATATCAAGCCTCTAGATCAAACTACGAGTACAGAGGAAACGCAAATGAGAAAGGAACATGTTAAATGATACCACACACATGCCATCAACAAAATCCAGGATGTGGGGAATTCTACACAACAAATGCCCCCAATTTTTAAATATCAACAATAAGAAGAATAAGGGACAGACAATTATAAATTAAAGAGTCACATAGAGCAACCAAATGCAATCTTCTTTAGATCCTGAATCCAACAAACCAGTTAAATTTTTATTTGTAAACAACTGGAAAATGTGAATGCTGAATGAACTATTATTTATATTAAGGAACTCCTGTAAATTGTATGTTTAGATGGGATAATGGTTTTATAGCTCTGTTCTATAAAATGTCCTTATCTTTTATAACACTAAAAAATGTACAGTTAAAATTATGTGATCTCTAGGATTTGTTTTAAATAATACAGTGGGAGGTGGGAGGAAAGTAGGTAGGAATACAGAGTGAGCAAGACAGATTATTTGTTGATAATTGTTCTAATTTTATATACATTTGAAAGTTCCCACAAGAAACACTTTAAAATGTAAATAGAAAAAAGATGTACATCTAATACTGATGTAATTCAAAAAATCTGGTAAACTATTTTAGGATGGTGGTAGAGAAGAAAAGTGAGGAGAGCTGAATCTTCGTCCTCTAATATGGGATATCAACATATAAAATGTAAATTTAATAAATCAAGAGTGACCAGAGAAGTAAATATTTTTGAAATGTAGAAACAGCTAAAATAGTTAAAAAACAAAATGTAGAAACAGCTAAAATAGTTTAAAAAAAAATGTAGAAACAGCCAAAATAGTTAAAATTGAGTGCCTGTGGAGAGCAAAATTTATGGGTGGGCAGATTAAGGCAAGGGATGCTGTGATTATTATTAGTCTTCTAATACCATTTGAGCACATACAAATTTGATAAAACATAAAAATTATTTTTAAATGATAGATAAAGCATCTTTTACTTTTAAAATTTGATAGGAAGAAGTCCATTAATACATGTTATGAATTATATCCTAACCTGAGATTCATGTTTATCTTCAATCTCTTCTCATTTGTTGCCTTTCTTTACATCATTGCCAAAGCATGTTATGATTATGAATACGACTTGGAGTCATTTACTTCTCTAACTCCTCAGCAGCCACCCTGGTCTAATGCCTCATCATCTCACTGATATTGTCTGCTAATAGATTTCCTGTTTTTACACTTGCCACCCTCTAATTCATTCCACAAATATCCTGGGACAGGCAGATGAGAATTTTGTCTTTCACTCTGCCCTTGAGTAGCTCTTTCACCTTAAGCGAGTCGTTTATATTCCTTGAATCTCAGTTTCACTATCTATCAATTAGAGCAGATGATAATCACCGTAGAGGTGTGAAGACGAAGTGAGGTATCACATATTATTCCACATCCAGACTGATGTTTTAAAGATGCAAAGCAGAACATTTTATACCCCTGCTTAGACTTCTTCCGGAACTTCAAATTGTCATCTGAATAAATCCAAGATCCTTAACACAACCTTCAGCGCCCTACACCTGCAGGTTCCTGCTTGGGTCTCCAGCATCATGCCGCTTTTGCCTTCATTCACGAGAATTGGCATATGCTTTCTCTGCTCTTGAACACTTCCCCATCACTCTTCCGTTAGCTCTTAGGCTTTGCAATTCAGCATAAATGTCACCTTTTTTTTTTTTTTCTCACTCTGCCATATTTTTTTTCTCCGCAGTGCTTACTATTTGTAATTGCACATTTACTGTTCACTTGCTTACTCTGTTTCTTTTACAGACTATAAGCTGTGTGAGAACAGGAATGTGTTTCTTTCACTGTCATCTTTCTTGTACCTGGAATAACTCCTACCACAGAGTAGAACCTCAGTAAATACTTACTGAATCCATAAATAAATGGAATGTATTACGGGACAGTTTTTCTAAACTGTAGTGTGTACGCAATCACTAAGAAAAGATCATTTTTGTTTTGTTTGTTTGTTTGTTTGTTTGTTTGTTTGTTTTGAGATGGAGTCTTGCTCTTTCGCCCACGCTGGAGTGCAGTGGCGCGATCCTTGGCTCACTGCAAGCTCCGCCTCCTGGGTTCAAGCGATTCTCCTGCCTCAGCCTCCTGAGTAGCTGGGACTACAGGCACCTGCCAGAACACACAGCTAATTTTATTTATTTATTTATTTATTTATTTATTTATTTTGTATTTTTAGTAGAGATGGGGTTTCACTGTGTTAGCCAGGATGGTCTCGATCTCCTGACCTCGTGATCCGCCTGCCTCGGCCTCCCAAAGTGCTGGGATTACAGGCGTGAGCCACCGCGCCCAGCGGAAAGATCATTTTTGAAATGCAGATTTTCATAGAGTGGATCCAAGCTGTGGCCTGAGATTCTGCATTTCTAATAAGCTCCCAGGTGATGCAAAAGCTGCCAGCACCTTGTTCACACTTTGTCTTAGCAAGGCTAAAGGGGATATACCAAGATAAGTGACAGTGATGCTTGTCCTTTAGAAAGAAGCTTATGCCCTTGTTAAAATAATCTAAATATCCACATACCACCTTCACTTTCATTAGTGCTGTAGGGAGCATGTAAACTCTGAAGCTATTTGAGATTGGGATAGATGTTGATTTAACTAAACATTGTACGAGACCAGCATAATGTCCCATCTGGCTATAACAAAATCATTCAAGGTGTTATAACAAGATATACAACTTAGAGAAAGCAATTAGCAATTTTGAATATGAAAATATAGATCCTTTTTAACAAAGAAAGAAATATCCTGAAACAGACAGATGAGAGTTTGTCTTTCACTCTGCCCCTGAGTAGCTCTGTAACCTTAAGCAAGTCGCTTATATTCTTTGAATCTCAGTTTCATTATTTATAAATTAGGGCAAATGATAACCACCGTAGAGGTGCAAAGATGAAGTGAGATATTACATATCAATTATATGACTGTGCCTGACATATGGTAGTCCTTATAAAATACCGGGTCTTCCTGTTCTTTCCTTAGATAGAATATTTTCCTTATGTACCCTCTCTTAGCGTAAGAGAGGATCCATTTTGAATGTTATGTTTGGCACCCTTAACATCTTAGAGAAAAAAAACGCTATGAAAATAGAATAAATAACAATGTAGGTAATAGGCAAGTATTTTTGTCTAAATGAACACTAGACCATGAGTCAGAAAGCTAGGCTTTGGTCCAGGATTCAGCATGAACTAGATGTTTGATGTTGAATCTTTTTTAGTGTCACTGGCCCTCGAATGCTTTCTACATCACTGTATTTAACACAGGACAGGTGAGCCCCAAAGTGGGGCTTAGCCCTCAAGGGTTCTTGGCTTTGTCCATGAAAGAATTCAGGGGCAAATTGGAGGTAGAAGAAAACAGCTTTATTGAAGAGGCAGTGTTACGGTTCTGGCATTTATAACTCTGTGATAATATAATATATAATATACAATAATGATAATATAAGCCCTTCAAGGCAGGGCTACCCCATATGCAGAGAGTAGCAGCTTAGGGCGGTTTTGTAGTCATATTTGTACCCACTTTTAACTGCATGCAGATTAAGGGGTGGTTTAGGCAGAAATTTCACGGGAAGTGGTAGTAACATTGGGGTCATCCAGTCATTGCGGTGGAAAGAGGCAGTAACTCCTGCGTGTTACTATAGCAATGGTAAACTGACATGGCACACTAGGAGACGTGTCTTATGGCAAGCTGCTTTCCATTGGCCCTGTTTTAGCTAGTTCTCAATTTGGTCTGGTGATCAAGCCCTGCCTCTGGAGTCTAGTCCTTCCTCCTACCTCATATTCACCTTGTTAAGTACACTATCTTCTTACGGAAATGCATTATCATTCCAAATCTTTTGATTTTATTTTGTTTGTTTTTTTTTTTCTTTTGGAATATCAGTAAATTTCATGGAAAATATTAAAATTGTAGAATCATTGAATAATTAGAACACAGATTCTAAACAAGTTTGTTTCTTTCCTCCTGAAATCTCTACCAAACACCTTCAAACTATGTTACTACACTTTCAGTAAGTATATGAAATCAATGAACTAATGTTTCTAGTTTGAGAACTTTAATTTTTTTAAGATTACACAGGCATGCACATTTTCAATGACAATTGAAATTTCTTGTATTTGCTTTACATGACATTAAGTTGTTATATTAATAACTAAGATAACAAATATAATTTAGAAATACAAAAAAAGAGGCCGGGTGCAGTGGCTCACGGCTGTAATCCCAGCACTTTGGTAGGCCGAAGCGGGTAGATCACCTGAGGTCGGGAGTTCGAGACCAGCCTGACCAACATGGAGAAACTCCATCTTCACTAAAAATACAAAATTAGCCGGGTGTGGTGGGGCATGCCTGTAATCCCAGCTACTCTGTAGGCTGAAGCAGGAGAATCACTTGAACCCGGGAGACGGAGGTTACGGTGAGCCGAGATCGCACCTTTGCACTCCAGCCTGGGCAACAAAGAGGGAAACTATCTCAAATAAAAAAGAAAAAAAAAAAAAGAGAGAAAGAAAAAAAAAGAGCAATTTGGAGAAAGAGTTAAAAACCAAATCATTTTAAAACACAAACTACAAAGTACTGTCTGAGCCAAGCCATTCGTAATGTTCTCATGAAGCTAAAGGGAAACAAATCTGTTCTTTCAAAATAATTGCAAATTTCTGTGTAACAATGAATGAAAAAAGTCATCCAAAAACTACTTGACTACATATACTTATGGATCTCTATGTAAGTGCCGCCAAATGAATTTTTTTATTCATTTGGTTATGTAGCAGTTGTTCATTCTAATCTTGTTTTGTTCCCTGTCATCTCTCTGGTACCTAGAATAATCCCTACCACGGAGTAGGTCTTCCATTACTCTTATGCTTTTAAATCTCCTCTCACCTCATTGTAAATGACTTTTGATTTCTCTTTTATGCCCTTTTTATACACCTTCCTCTTATATCTCCATTTATTCCTGAAGCTTCATAGGATTCAGCCATTGAGGTCACTTGGGTTTAGATATACCAAAAGTCTGTGATTTCTTTATTTGCATATATGCACATTTGTTGTTATCCTTACCCCTTTCTATCAGTTCCTTACCATAAGATACACTTAATTCTTGAAAATTCACTCGTGTCTTACAAAGATAACAAATTCAAACTTCTGCTGTGTATGACACACCATTAACTGCACAAGGACACTCTGTATTTGCTACATTAATATTTACTGATGAGTTAATGTAATAATGACCCATCTGCTTCTGCTGTCTATGAGGTACTTTCTATCTATAGGGATGGAAATTAATGACAGAGGCTCTCTGAGCTGCCTGATGTCAGAGCTGAGAAAGGTGTGATGGGTATATAAGAGCTGGATTACTAGTTAGCAGGTAAGGGGGTAAATATTCCAGTGGATACGAGCTTGGGCTCTTTTCTTGAAGCTTTCTTTCTATCAAAGGCATTTGCTGATATTGCTGACGTTGAAACATTAAAAGGTAAAGATTTCCTATTTCTGGGAAAGTTTTATTTATTTAGAGAAATGCACACTTGGTGTTAAATTCATGGTTTAGTTCAAAGAAAGGCTAAAGGGAGAGCATATTACAATATAAATGTTCAGATTGTTTAGATAAGGAAATTGGGAAAGTAAAATCTCAAAATTACTTAAAAGTAGACAGTATTAGGGACTAAATCAATAAAATTTTGATCCTTATAAATTATGTTTTAAAAGATGGTTCTTTTAAAACGAGGCTCTAATTTAAAATTACATCAATTAGAACTGTAAGAAATCTCTTGATTTCAGTGCTGGATTATTCTTTGCAGAAAATCTGAGAAGCAATGTGCATCCTGAAGCTGCAAGTATTTCTCATCGTGCTCTCTGTTGCATTAAACCATCTGAAAGCTACACCCATTGAAAGGTTGGTAACTTTAAGATCCTGCTTCTTTTGTAAAGTGTGGGAAAATTAGAATTAAATACTGTCAAATGACTAACAGCCTTAGATTTCTGACTATATCATGCTTAAGAACAGTACCTTCAGTTATTCCATTGTTTCTTGAATTCTGTGTTCTTTAAAGAATAACACCAGTGGCAAATAAATATCTTTGATGGAACTTCTGACAGACAAGAATGGATAATTCCAGTTACATATTTAGTTTCCAGCATATTTCCAAGAGAAATATGGTCTTGGAACTTAGAGGGGCAAAGCCAGAACATGAAGCAGGAAAAAAATCAAAAGGTAGTAATTTCTCTTATATTAACCCGATACTGAAACAAACCGGAGGAACTTAAGTGAAGCATGTATTTTTTGTACCAAGTGTAATTCTTTTTGTATATTTACTTAGATTTTTATTTTCCTCAAATGTCTCTGGAAATATTCAAAACTTTTACATCTTGTGGAAATGGAAATGTACAGAAATAATCAGGAGCAAATTAATGTTTTAAGAAATGAAACCGAAAAAAACTAGTTAAAAGCCATTTGCTGTTGGGGATTTATTCTATATTGTTAGCTAGCTATTCTATGAGTGAAACAGGTTTATAAAAAGCTATTCTTCATATTACTTCTAAGCTGCTATAAACTTAATACTTTTTAAAATTACTTTCAATAGGGAGCATGTACCTCAGGATTTCCTGGGAAGTCTTTGTATGAAAGGTTTCCTGACATTTAAATGGTAATTAAGGAAGTCTAAAAACTATGTCACGTAAAACTTTCAAGAATAGTTACAATTTTCAAACTGAAACTTTAATACTGTAATTCTCCAGTTATTTAAAGGATTACTAAGTTCAAATATGTGCATAAGTCATAAATAATATAGTGAGGATTTGTTTGTGCCTAAATCAGTTTTGCTCCATATGGTCTTATGGGACTGAACTTATACACTCTTTAACACCAAGGAGAATTACGTTTACCTTTGTAAAGAGTGTGCATTGTCATATTAGAACTCTTCTCATTAGAATGATTATCATCTTGTCTTTGTTTTCCTTTGAGATCATTTTTCTTGGAAGCCCATAGCAGTATGCAAAGATTTCTACAGCACCTATGTATAATAAATAGCAAGAATCATGTTTTTTGTCATTTCAAGACTTATTTAGTTTACAGGGTGTTCTTCTCAGAACTGACTCTAATTTTCTATTTGATTTTATTGGATAAAATAACTTTTAAAATGACATGAAGTTTCTGATAAGCAGAATAACTGAATGATGATAGGAAAATCAGTAGTATTTCCTACTATATCTGTTTATATCTTGATACTTTCTTTCAATAGATATGGAAATTTACTCAGCACATTTACCCTCTTTTTTTTTTATTTTATTTTGAGACAGGATCTCTCTGTGTGTCACCCAGGCTGCTGGAGTACAGTGGTACAATCATGGCTCACTGTAGCCTTGACCTTTTGGGCTCAGGTGATCTTCCCACCTCAGCCTCCCAAGTAGCCGGGACCACAGGCACCTGCCACTATACACAGCTAATTGTTTTATCTTTATTTTATAGGGAAAGGGTCTCCCTATATTGCCCAGGCTGGTGTCAAACTCCTGGGCTTAAGCTTTCCTCCTGCCTCAGTCTTCCAAAGTTCTGGGATTATAAGAGTGAGCCACAGAAACCAGTCCATTATGTTTTTATAGATGCTTGTTTGTTTATTATGAGAGAAACTTCTCTTAGAAATAGGGTAATATGTAATATAATATTACTTATTATTAAATTATTTTGGTGTTAGTCTAACAATCTTTAACTTTGAATTATTAGAAATCTTGTAAAACATTCTTCAAATTGCTTTTTAATGTGTTGCCTGAAATGCGTATGTTTGAACATTTGTTAAAGGGAGTATGATTTATCACGCTGAGATGTTAAATCATGTACTATTCTACGTATCTCACAGAAAGTTAGGAAAATATATGTGGAAAATGTGTCAAATTTTAACTCTTTTAAAAAATAAAACTAATAGTATTCAATGTAATTTTCCTTATAAAATTTAATCATCTCATTAGAGATTTTTTCAATTTGTAAGTGTATGAAATAGGATAAAAGGATCACATAGTTTCCCACCAACGTTTTTACACTCCCTTGTAAATATCTGCCTGGCAGGTAATCAAAGGATACTTAAAAATGTAATTACATAGATGCCAAGATGTAATCACTAGGATCTCCCTGCAGGAGCTCACATACTTCCACAGATGAATGTTAAGAGCTGAGAGCAGGGAAGCACTTTAAAGCCATTTTTAAAACTCTGGAGAGACCATTTAAAAGAGAGGCAATTTAAGAGTTATACTTTGGCTTATTGTCATCTCTGTTTAAACTCTCTTAAAGTCAAGAATTTCCATGTGTGTATGTGCCTGTAAGTGGTCAACAACTTTAATGTTTGTTACTAGCTGGTATGTTACCTGTCTAGGTAGTCAATGAGAAAAAAATGCCTGAAACCGGGGAAGTAATGCCTTTTATTAACCATTTTAGACATCTTTTTCCATCCTAAAGATTGCTTTAGATAGAATCTTATATAAGCTGAATAGTATATTTAGATGAAAAGTCTTTTTTAGAAAAGCAATTTAGGCCGGGCGCAGTGGCTCACGCCTGTAATCCCAGCACTTTGGGAGGCTGAGGCAGGCGGATCACGAGGTCAGGAGATCGAGACCATCCTGGCTAACATGGTGAAACCCCGTCTCTACTAAAAATACAAAAAATTAGCCAGATGTGGTGGCAGGCGCCTGTAGTCCCAGCTATTCGGGAGGCTGAGGCAGGAGAATGGTGTGAACCTGGGAGGCGGAGCTTGAAGTGAGCCAAGATCGCGCCACCGCACTCCAGCCTGGGGGACAGAGCAAGACTCCGTCTCAAAAAAAAAAAGAAAGAAAAGAATAGAAAAGCAATTTCACAAATATGATAAAAACATAAATGCTCTTACTATTTATTCTAAGTGGAATGATGGCCCTTCTAGGTAACTCAAATAAGGTAACATTCTATTTAGAACAATTTTAAATTTTATTATTGACCTTCCAACCAATTATCAAAATACCACTCAGCATTTAGCGTATAAAGTATTTCACATTCTGCTTCAGTCATATGCTAAACATATCTTGGAACAGATATTCCCTTTGAATCTTCTCAATTTGATCCATAATTTTCCTTTACTACTTTTTTTCAGATGTTTGGACCAAATTCCAATTTTTATGTTTTTCAAGAAAAGTTAGTATTTTAGAATTCAAGACAAATGTTTGAAATTACTAGTTCAATCCTTAAAGCATTAAACCACTCTTTGGAAATGTACATTGGCCATATTTACTGTAACTTCAAAAATAAATAATTGAACAGATAGTGTAAATGAGATTGATATAGATTAAATAATTATGGTTTCCTTTGCCCAGATAGTTTGTTCAATAATTTGTCGGCATACACTTACATTCAACAAGTATCCAGTTCACCTAATGCTATAAGAAATTTTCTGTACTTAGGAGGAAATATGGGAGTAAAAATTTTTTTAAAAAAGTTTCACATTAGATTATTAAACATTTACTCTTAGGCTACCTCTACTTCAAGATAGAGATAATGAAATACTCCCCACACAAGGTAAACACAATGAGATAAATCCATTGCATTTAAGTCCCAAATTGTGCATATCCACTGGCTCCTGGACATTCAGTTTTTAACCCTATAACTATTACATTTTCCATTTACCCTAAGTTTCACCAATATTTTGATTTCTATGAAGTTGAAAACTAAAATATTTCTCTAACTTTCCTAATAATCAATAAAGAGGAAGCAATGTTATTATTCTGCATCCATTTCCGATATCATTTGAAAGTACGTTGAAACAAAAGGCGATCAAAAAAATGGAGTTGATATACAAATAAATGCTTTAAATAAAAACAAATGAAAATTAAATGAATTATTTAATTTGTAGTTATGATTTCTGAGTTTATAAGTATTATTATGAACTTCCTTCAGGTGGCTAGAAAATGTGATGAATATTAATACCATTGACATAAAAGTGTTTTGGTTTTAACATTTAACCTAGTCTTATCATTAAAGTGCTTGAAAGTATAAGATCCAAGCAGGAAAATATATTTATGCTAAAAGTAATAAAACTCTCACATTGCAATAGAGTACTTGAACAAGTGATAGATTTGATTCTTTTTGAGACTTTATGATATTCTCTTTTTTGACATATTTTTATGACATTCTCTCTTTCCTCTTTTATTATATTTCATTTTATTGTGGCAAGAACAAAGTATGACATCTACCCTTTTTAACAAATTTTTAAGCATGCAGTACATTATTCTGGATTATGTGCAAAATGTTGGACAGCACATCTCTAGAGCTTAGTCATCTTGCTTGACTGAAGCTTCACACCCAATAGTTAGTAACTCCCTATTTCTCCCTCTCCTTTGCCCCTGATAACCACCATTCCACTCTTTAATTCATGAATTTGACTATTTAAAATACTTAATATACATGGAACCAAGTGGTATTTATCTTTCTATGACTAGCTTCTTTCGCTCAACCTAATGTCCTCAAGGTTCTTCCATGTGTTGCATATTGCAGAATTCCCTTATGACATTTCTTGCATAACACTCCTGATTCAATTATCTCAAGGAACTTAAAGATTAAGTAACACTGCTTTATTCTTATTGGAAAGATGTAGAAATAATTATATTTAAATTTCTACATATTTCAGGTTACATTTANCACAGTGTTAGCCAGGATGGTCTCGATCTCCTGACCTCGTGATCTGCCCGTCTCGGCCTCCCAAAGTGCTGGGACTACAGGCTTGAGCCACCGCGCCCGGCCTCAAGATTTTTAAAAATGTAAGACAAAGACACTGTTATTTTGATTATATGTAATCTATTCTGAATTTCCAAAGGAAGACTTTTAACTGAGAAATGTAACACTGACTGTAATGAAAGATGTTATATGATTTTCAATTGTCATTTCAAGGTGTCCAAAAAAAAATCCTGGCCGGGCGCGGTGGCTCACGCCTGTAATCCCAGCACTTTGGGAGGCCAAGGTGGGCCAATTACGAGGTCAGGAGATAGAGACCATCCTGGCTAACACGGTGAAACCCCGTCTCTACTAAAAACACACAAAAAATTAGCTGGGCGCAGTGGCAGGCGCCTGTAGCCCCAGCTACTCGGGAGGCTGAGGTAGGAGAATGGCGTGAACCCAGGAGGCGGAGCTTGCAGTGAGCGGAGATCATGCCACTGCACTCCAGCCTGGGCGACAGAGCAAGACTGTCTCAAAAACAAACAAACGAACAAACAAAACTCAGTCATCTAGGTGTTTGCAAACCTGAGTTACTTTTGTGAAAATTGTTTCTTTAGTTTTCATCAATACGAGATATTTGATGTCGCGTGTCTGGATCCAACTAAAATAGTAAGGCTCTAACTTTTCACATTTGTTCCATGTCACCAGTCATCAGGTGGAAAAGCGGAAATGCAACACTGCCACGTGTGCAACGCAGCGCCTGGCAAATTTTTTAGTTCGTTCCAGCAACAACTTTGGTTCCATTCTCTCATCTACCAACGTGGGATCCAATACATATGGCAAGAGGAATGCATTAAAGAGAGAGCCACTGAATTACTTGCCCCTTTAGAGGACAATGTAACTCTATAGTTATTGTTTTATGTTCTAGAGATTTCCTGTATAATTTAACACTGCCGTTTTCATTTCCAGTGTGAATATATGGTCTGTGTATCTGATGTTTGTTGCCAGGACATACACATTGTCAAAAGATTGTTTTATATACAGTACTAAGGTCCCATAATAAAAAGATAGTATCTTTTAAAATGAAATGTTTTTGCTATAGATTTTTATTTTAAAGCATAAAAAAATCATTTTGGGACCTATATCTCAGTGGCACAGGTTTAAGAACAAAGGAGAAAACAGTAGTTTGAACCTCAGTAAATTGTAAACAGCTAATAATAAAGTTATTATTCTTAACATTAGAAAATTAGTAATTGGGCTGGGCGCGGTGGTTCACAGCTGTAATCCCAGCACTTTGGGAGGCCGAGGTGGGCAGATCACGAAGTCAGGAGTTCGACACCAGCCTGACCAACA
Source organism: Rhinopithecus bieti (assembly GCF_001698545.2). Lineage (NCBI taxonomy): Eukaryota > Metazoa > Chordata > Mammalia > Primates > Cercopithecidae > Rhinopithecus > Rhinopithecus bieti. The sequence goes on along the minus strand of NW_016809129.1, from coordinate 614,843 downwards.
TGGTGAAACCCTGTCTCTACTAAAAATACAAAAATTGGCTGGGCGTGGTGGCACGTGCCTGTAATCCCAGCTCTTCAGGAGGCTGAGGCAGGAGAATCACTTGAACCCAGGAGGGAGAGGTTGCAGTGAGCCGAGATTGCGCCACTGCACTCCAGCCTAAGCGACAGGGCAAGACTCCGACTCAAATTAAAAAAAAGAAAGAAAGAAAGAAAATTAGTAATTGTAAGTACCCCTGTTAAGCAAATTAGTAATTTTAAGTACCCATGTTAAGCAATTCCTTTTTGCAGATTTCTGAAATGATAGGATGCTGTTTTAAAAACAAAGAAAATCCTGCTCCTGACACAGTCAAAATATTTTTTAAAGTCCATTGTTTCTTGTGCTTGCTGGTACTAAGAGGCTATTTAAAAATACAAAACCACTTTGTATCCATGAGGGTTTCATTGTGTGCTAGCAGCAGTGAGCTTCTATTAAATGTATATGCCCTTTATTCTGTTTAAGTGGTTTTCAGCAAACCTCAATCACATTTTTATGCAGGGTATTGCAAAACAACTTGTGTTCTATTAATCGTGTCTTCAATTAAAAGACCACAGATGTCTAGAAACTATTTGCTGTATAGGAATTATTTCCTTTGTTTAATAAATTGGACATTTCTGGCAGAGGTTATGTGTACGATACACTTTTTTTGATAGCAGCTGCAATGTTGGACAGGAGATGAAATGCTTTGCTTTGAGTCAGATTCTCACAGAATGAAGGGGTGGCCTGCCCCTCCACACCTGTGGGCGTTTCTCGTTAGGTGAAACGAGAGACTTGAGAAAAGAAATGAGACACAAAAGACAAAGTATAGAGAAAGAAAAAGTGGGCCCAGGGGACCGGTGCTCAGCATACAGAAGACCCACGCAGGCACCAGTTTCTGAGTTCCCTCAGTATTTACTGATAATTATCTTTACCATCTCAGAAAAGGGGAAGTGGCAGGACAATAGGATCATAGTAGGGAGAAGGTCAGCAGAAAGACATATGAATAAAGATCTCTGTGACATGAATAAGTTTAAGGAAAAGTGCTGTGCCTTGATATGCATATGCAAACGTCTTCATAAACCTTTTTAGTGCATAAAGAGCAGCATTGCCGCTAGCATGTCCCACCTTCAGCCCTAAGGCGGTTTTCTCCTACCTCAGTAAATAGAACATACAATCAGGTTTTACGCCCAGACGTTCCATTGCCCAGGGACCGACAGGAGACTGATGCCTTTTCTATCTCAATTGCCCAGAGGCCTTCTTTCCTCTTATACTAATCCTCCTCAGCACAGACCCTTCACGGGTGTCAGGCTGGGGATGATCAGGTCTTTCCCTTCCCACAAGGCCATATTTCAGACTATCACATGGGGAGAAACCTTGGACAATACCTAGCTTTCCTAGGCAGAGGTCCCTGCAAATTCCGCAGTGTATGTATCCCTGGGTACTTGAGATTAAGAGAATGGTAATGACTTTTAACAAGCATACTGCCTTCAGGTACTTGTTTAACATACCACACCCTGCACAGTCCTAAATCCGTTAAACCTTGAGTCACCACAGCACATGTCTCTTGCAAGGACAGGGTTGGGGTAGGGTTACAGATTAACAGCATCTCAAATGGAGAACAAAATGGAGTCTCTTATGTCTACTTCTTTCTATATAGACACAGTAACAGTCTGATCTCTCTTTCTTTTCCCCACATAGAATGTCTGCTTTTCCCTGACTTTGAGTTAGGTACCTATGGAGGTAGCATTAATTCAGATAAACTGCCATCATGCTGTGTTATGCCATTTCTAAAGGCACTCAACTTGTACTTTTAAAAAAATAGGAAAAGTAAGCATTTCAATCTAAGTGGAAATTTGACTCACTGACTTACCTTTCTATGTTAAAATTTCACTATATGAAGTGTGTCTTAGATTACCAAATTGTAGAGGCTTTTGTTGGTGGTGGTAAGTGGTAGTGGTCATGAGTGTATAGAGGCAGACAGATATATTTATAATACATTTTATGTCATGAATTACATATTGAAATAAATAGGTGAATATATAATTTTATATTTGTGATGTTCACTTATTGGTCCTTCTTTCAAAGTGGACTCAAACCCAGTATTTCAAATTGAATAAGGTACAATTAAATCATAATCTCTCAAACTTATTTGAAAATTTCCCACAATAGGCTACAGTTTTATTGCATATCACGTCTATATATAAATATGTAAAACATAATATGTAATTTATGATATGCCATAATTTATAATATCAACATTATATTTAGGTTTATAAATATTACATATATGGGTTTGTCATTTAACATTATAATTTATTTCAACTCCCCATCTCTCTTTCTAGTGTTAACAAAATTTTTTTTTTTTTTTGAGATGGAGTTTCGCTCTTTTGCCCAGGCTGGAGTGCAATGGTGCGATCTCAGTTCACTGCAAACTCTGCCTCCTGGGTTCAAGCTATTCTCCTGCCTCAGCCTCCCGAGTAGTTGGGATTACAGGCATGCACCACCGTGCCTGGTTAATTTTGTATTTTATTAGAGACGGGATTTCTCCATGTTGGTCAGGCTGGTCTTGAACTCCCGACCTCAGGTGATCCACCCGCTTCGGCCTCCCAAAGTGCTGGGATTACAGGCGTGAACCACCGCACCCGGCCCGTGTTAACACAATTTTAATGAGTGCATATGATGTTCAAGGACATTGCCTATGGTAGCATACAATTCCCAGGAATTAAACAAGAGGAATTATGAATAGTAACCCAACAACCTCTGGTGCTAGGGATTAAAATATAGAGTGACTCTATAACACTCTGCAACACAAAGGTTACTGTGTGGATACATCAGATATTAATTGTAGGTTTTATTCTAAAGTTTATTCATTCAATTTCTTATGAAAGTGAAGCATTTAAACAAATTCTGCATTATTTCCTTAGTTAGGCTGGTATTTGCAGCTCAGTAAGGAATCAAATACATTAAGGTTGAGAATGCCTTACTGCCAGGGAGCTTACTGAGTGTATTCTCTGGTTTCTCACAACTACTTTGGAAAAAAATAATGAGAATAACTAAATTACTGTAATTAGAGGTACCAACAGTAAAATTTTGGTGACTACGTTTATCTTAACCTTTCTCGGTGTGTACATGAAATCACAGGTACCCTTGAGTAACCTGAGTGAGTTAGGCTTCCAAGTGCTAGAATGGGTAGCTAGGCAAGCACAAGCAGGGAAGAGAGGGCTCCCCAACCCTACCCACACCCCATGTCCCTACTCGCCCAATCCCCAACCAAGAATTATCAGATGACCATCAGCTGATGGTCAGGTAGTTGTTAAATTGTCTCTCTAAAATAATAACTGGTGGCAGCCAGCACCAGGGAAAGGTAGACTCCCAACAGATAGAAAACACCTGAAACTGACAATCAGCTTCCAGATAAGATCTCAGAAGTTGGGTAAGTCAGCTCAAGTGTGTACACTAAGAGACAAAATGGCAGAGTTTAACTGGTATATGACCCCAAAATAAATGCAACAAAACAAAATATATAAATGGGATGTAATTAAACTAAAAGCTTCTGCACAGCAAGAGAAATAATAAACAGAGTAAACAGACAACCCACAGGATTGGAGAAAATATTTGCAAACTACACATCCGATAAAGAACTAGTATCCAGAATCTAAAAGGAACTCGAGCAAATCACCAAGAAAAAAATAAATAATCCCATTGACAAGTGGGCAAAGGACATGAATAGACATTTACTTTAAAAAAGATATACAAATAGCCAACAAACATGAAAAAAATGCTCAGCATCACTAATCATCAGGGAAATGCAAATCAAAACCACAATGAGATACCACCTTACTCCTGGAAGAATGTCCATTATTAAAAGTCAAAAAACAGGCCGGGTGTGGTGGCTCACACCTGCAGTCCCAGCACTTTGGGAGGCTGAGGCAGGTGGATCATGAGGTCAGGAGATGGAGACCATCCTGGCCAACATGGTGAAACCCCATTCCTGCTAAAATACAAAAAATTAGCCGGGCATGGTGGCGCGTGCTTGTAGTCCCAGCTACTTGGGAGGTTGAGGCAAGGGAATCACTTGAACCCAGGGGCAGATGTTTCAGTGTGCTGAGATGGCGCCACTGCACTCTAGCCTGGCAACAGGGCGAACGTTCTTCTCAAAAGAAGAAAAAAAAAAGAAAGAAAAAAGTAGAAAACAATAGATAGTGATGTAAATGTGGGAAAAGGGAATGCTTACACAATGCTAGTGAGAATGTAAATTAGTACAATCTCTATGGAAAAGAGTAAGGAGATTCCTTAAAGAGCTAAAAGTAGGTCTACCATTTGACACAGTAATCCTAGTACTGAGTATCTAACCAAAGGAAGAGAAGTCATTTTATGAAAACACACTTGCACACGTATGTTTATAGCAGCACAATTCACAATTGCAAAGGTGTGAAGCCAACCTAAGTGCCCATCAACTAATGAGAGGGTAAAGAAGATATGGTATTTACCCACTATGGGATACTACCCAGCCATTAAAAGGAATGAAATAATGTCTTTTGCAGCAACTCGGGTGGAGCTGGAGACCATTATTCTAAGCGAAGTAACACAGGAGAGGAAAACCAAAACTGTATATTCTCACTTATAAGGGGAGCTAAGCTATAGCTATGAGTTATGCAAAGGCATACAGAGTGATATAATAGACTTTAGAGATTAGGATGAGAGGGGCCAGGAATAAAGAACTATAAATTAGATATAATGCACACTTCTTGGGTGGCAGATACACTAAAATATTAGAATTCACCACTATATAATTCATCCGTGTAACCAAAACCACTTGTATCCCAAAACTATTGAAATAAAGAAATGATAATAATTTTTTTTGTTTTTTTTGTTTTTTGTTTTTTGTTTTTTTTTTGAGACGGAGTCTCGCTGTTGCCCAGGCTGGAGCGCAGTGGCGCCATCTCGGCTCACCTCAAGCTCCGCCTCCCGGGTTGACACCACTCTCCTGCCTCAGCCTCCCGAGTAGCTGGGACTACAGGCGCCCACCACCACGCCCGGCTAGTTTTTTGTATTTTAGTAGAGACGGGGTTTCACTGTGTTACCCAGGATGGTCTCCATCTCCTGACCTCATAATCCACCCGCGGAAAGGAAANATTTTTAAAAATGTAAGACAAAGACACTGTTATTTTGATTATATGTAATCTATTCTGAATTTCCAAAGGAAGACTTTTAACTGAGAAATGTAACACTGACTGTAATGAAAGATGTTATATGATTTTCAATTGTCATTTCAAGGTGTCCAAAAAAAAATCCTGGCCGGGCGCGGTGGCTCACGCCTGTAATCCCAGCACTTTGGGAGGCCAAGGTGGGCCAATTACGAGGTCAGGAGATAGAGACCATCCTGGCTAACACGGTGAAACCCCGTCTCTACTAAAACACACAAAAAATTAGCTGGGCGCAGTGGCAGGCGCCTGTAGCCCCAGCTACTCGGGAGGCTGAGGTAGGAGAATGGCGTGAACCCAGGAGGCGGAGCTTGCAGTGAGCGGAGATCATGCCACTGCACTCCAGCCTGGGCGACAGAGCAAGACTGTCTCAAAACAAACAAACGAACAAACAAAACTCAGTCATCTAGGTGTTTGCAAACCTGAGTTACTTTTGTGAAAATTGTTTCTTTAGTTTTCATCAATACGAGATATTTGATGTCGCGTGTCTGGATCCAACTAAAATAGTAAGGCTCTAACTTTTCACATTTGTTCCATGTCACCAGTCATCAGGTGGAAAAGCGGAAATGCAACACTGCCACGTGTGCAACGCAGCGCCTGGCAAATTTTTTAGTTCGTTCCAGCAACAACTTTGGTTCCATTCTCTCATCTACCAACGTGGGATCCAATACATATGGCAAGAGGAATGCATTAAAGAGAGAGCCACTGAATTACTTGCCCCTTTAGAGGACAATGTAACTCTATAGTTATTGTTTTATGTTCTAGAGATTTCCTGTATAATTTAACACTGCCGTTTTCATTTCCAGTGTGAATATATGGTCTGTGTATCTGATGTTTGTTGCCAGGACATACACATTGTCAAAAGATTGTTTTATATACAGTACTAAGGTCCCATAATAAAAGATAGTATCTTTTAAAATGAAATGTTTTGCTATAGATTTTATTTTAAAGCATAAAAAAATCATTTTGGGACCTATATCTCAGTGGCACAGGTTTAAGAACAAAGGAGAAAACAGTAGTTTGAACCTCAGTAAATTGTAAACAGCTAATAATAAAGTTATTATTCTTAACATTAGAAAATTAGTAATTGGGCTGGGCGCGGTGGTTCACAGCTGTAATCCCAGCACTTTGGGAGGCCGAGGTGGGCAGATCACGAAGTCAGGAGTTCGACACCAGCCTGACCAACATGGTGAAACCCTGTCTCTACTAAAATACAAAATTGGCTGGGCGTGGTGGCACGTGCCTGTAATCCCAGCTCTTCAGGAGGCTGAGGCAGGAGAATCACTTGAACCCAGGAGGGAGAGGTTGCAGTGAGCCGAGATTGCGCCACTGCACTCCAGCCTAAGCGACAGGGCAAGACTCCGACTCAAATTAAAAAAAAGAAAGAAAGAAAGAAAATTAGTAATTGTAAGTACCCCTGTTAAGCAAATTAGTAATTTTAAGTACCCATGTTAAGCAATTCCTTTTGCAGATTTCTGAAATGATAGGATGCTGTTTTAAAACAAAGAAAATCCTGCTCCTGACACAGTCAAAATATTTTTTAAAGTCCATTGTTTCTTGTGCTTGCTGGTACTAAGAGGCTATTTAAAATACAAAACCACTTTGTATCCATGAGGGTTTCATTGTGTGCTAGCAGCAGTGAGCTTCTATTAAATGTATATGCCCTTTATTCTGTTTAAGTGGTTTTCAGCAAACCTCAATCACATTTTATGCAGGGTATTGCAAAACAACTTGTGTTCTATTAATCGTGTCTTCAATTAAAAGACCACAGATGTCTAGAAACTATTTGCTGTATAGGAATTATTTCCTTTGTTTAATAAATTGGACATTTCTGGCAGAGGTTATGTGTACGATACACTTTTTTTGATAGCAGCTGCAATGTTGGACAGGAGATGAAATGCTTTGCTTTGAGTCAGATTCTCACAGAATGAAGGGGTGGCCTGCCCCTCCACACCTGTGGGCGTTTCTCGTTAGGTGAAACGAGAGACTTGAGAAAAGAAATGAGACACAAAAGACAAAGTATAGAGAAAGAAAAGTGGGCCCAGGGGACCGGTGCTCAGCATACAGAAGACCCACGCAGGCACCAGTTTCTGAGTTCCCTCAGTATTTACTGATAATTATCTTTACCATCTCAGAAAAGGGGAAGTGGCAGGACAATAGGATCATAGTAGGGAGAAGGTCAGCAGAAAGACATATGAATAAAGATCTCTGTGACATGAATAAGTTTAAGGAAAAGTGCTGTGCCTTGATATGCATATGCAAACGTCTTCATAAACCTTTTTAGTGCATAAAGAGCAGCATTGCCGCTAGCATGTCCCACCTTCAGCCCTAAGGCGGTTTTCTCCTACCTCAGTAAATAGAACATACAATCAGGTTTTACGCCCAGACGTTCCATTGCCCAGGGACCGACAGGAGACTGATGCCTTTTTCTATCTCAATTGCCCAGAGGCCTTCTTTCCTCTTATACTAATCCTCCTCAGCACAGACCCTTCACGGGTGTCAGGCTGGGGGATGATCAGGTCTTTCCCTTCCCACAAGGCCATATTTCAGACTATCACATGGGGAGAAACCTTGGACAATACCTAGCTTTCCTAGGCAGAGGTCCCTGCAAATTCCGCAGTGTATGTATCCCTGGGTACTTGAGATTAAGAGAATGGTAATGACTTTTAACAAGCATACTGCCTTCAGGTACTTGTTTAACATACCACACCCTGCACAGTCCTAAATCCGTTAAACCTTGAGTCACCACAGCACATGTCTCTTGCAAGGACAGGGTTGGGGGTAGGGTTACAGATTAACAGCATCTCAAATGGAGAACAAAATGGAGTCTCTTATGTCTACTTCTTTCTATATAGACACAGTAACAGTCTGATCTCTCTTTCTTTTCCCCACATAGAATGTCTGCTTTTCCCTGACTTTGAGTTAGGTACCTATGGAGGTAGCATTAATTCAGATAAACTGCCATCATGCTGTGTTATGCCATTTCTAAAGGCACTCAACTTGTACTTTTAAAAAAATAGGAAAAGTAAGCATTTCAATCTAAGTGGAAATTTGACTCACTGACTTACCTTTCTATGTTAAAATTTCACTATATGAAGTGTGTCTTAGATTACCAAATTGTAGAGGCTTTTGTTGGTGGTGGTAAGTGGTAGTGGTCATGAGTGTATAGAGGCAGACAGATATATTTATAATACATTTTATGTCATGAATTACATATTGAAATAAATAGGTGAATATATAATTTTATATTTGTGATGTTCACTTATTGGTCCTTCTTTCAAAGTGGACTCAAACCCAGTATTTCAAATTGAATAAGGTACAATTAAATCATAATCTCTCAAACTTATTTGAAAAATTTCCCACAATAGGCTACAGTTTTATTGCATATCACGTCTATATATAAATATGTAAAACATAATATGTAATTTATGATATGCCATAATTTATAATATCAACATTATATTTAGGTTTATAAATATTACATATATGGGTTTGTCATTTAACATTATAATTTATTTCAACTCCCCCATCTCTCTTTCTAGTGTTAACAAAATTTTTTTTTTTTTTTTGAGATGGAGTTTCGCTCTTTTTGCCCAGGCTGGAGTGCAATGGTGCGATCTCAGTTCACTGCAAACTCTGCCTCCTGGGTTCAAGCTATTCTCCTGCCTCAGCCTCCCGAGTAGTTGGGATTACAGGCATGCACCACCGTGCCTGGTTAATTTTGTATTTTTATTAGAGACGGGATTTCTCCATGTTGGTCAGGCTGGTCTTGAACTCCCGACCTCAGGTGATCCACCCGCTTCGGCCTCCCAAAGTGCTGGGATTACAGGCGTGAACCACCGCACCCGGCCCGTGTTAACACAATTTTAATGAGTGCATATGATGTTCAAGGACATTGCCTATGGTAGCATACAATTCCCAGGAATTAAACAAGAGGAATTATGAATAGTAACCCAACAACCTCTGGTGCTAGGGATTAAAATATAGAGTGACTCTATAACACTCTGCAACACAAAGGTTACTGTGTGGATACATCAGATATTAATTGTAGGTTTTATTCTAAAGTTTATTCATTCAATTTCTTATGAAAGTGAAGCATTTAAACAAATTCTGCATTATTTCCTTAGTTAGGCTGGTATTTGCAGCTCAGTAAGGAATCAAATACATTAAGGTTGAGAATGCCTTACTGCCAGGGAGCTTACTGAGTGTATTCTCTGGTTTCTCACAACTACTTTGGAAAAAAATAATGAGAATAACTAAATTACTGTAATTAGAGGTACCAACAGTAAAATTTTGGTGACTACGTTTATCTTAACCTTTCTCGGTGTGTACATGAAATCACAGGTACCCTTGAGTAACCTGAGTGAGTTAGGCTTCCAAGTGCTAGAATGGGTAGCTAGGCAAGCACAAGCAGGGAAGAGAGGGCTCCCCAACCCTACCCACACCCCCATGTCCCTACTCGCCCAATCCCCAACCAAGAATTATCAGATGACCATCAGCTGATGGTCAGGTAGTTGTTAAATTGTCTCTCTAAAATAATAACTGGTGGCAGCCAGCACCAGGGAAAGGTAGACTCCCAACAGATAGAAAACACCTGAAACTGACAATCAGCTTCCAGATAAGATCTCAGAAGTTGGGTAAGTCAGCTCAAGTGTGTACACTAAGAGACAAAATGGCAGAGTTTAACTGGTATATGACCCCCAAAATAAATGCAACAAAAACAAAAATATATAAATGGGATGTAATTAAACTAAAAAGCTTCTGCACAGCAAGAGAAATAATAAACAGAGTAAACAGACAACCCACAGGATTGGAGAAAATATTTGCAAACTACACATCCGATAAAGAACTAGTATCCAGAATCTAAAAGGAACTCGAGCAAATCACCAAGAAAAAAATAAATAATCCCATTGACAAGTGGGCAAAGGACATGAATAGACATTTACTTTAAAAAAGATATACAAATAGCCAACAAACATGAAAAAAATGCTCAGCATCACTAATCATCAGGGAAATGCAAATCAAAACCACAATGAGATACCACCTTACTCCTGGAAGAATGTCCATTATTAAAAAGTCAAAAAACAGGCCGGGTGTGGTGGCTCACACCTGCAGTCCCAGCACTTTGGGAGGCTGAGGCAGGTGGATCATGAGGTCAGGAGATGGAGACCATCCTGGCCAACATGGTGAAACCCCATTCCTGCTAAAATACAAAAAATTAGCCGGGCATGGTGGCGCGTGCTTGTAGTCCCAGCTACTTGGGAGGTTGAGGCAAGGGAATCACTTGAACCCAGGGGGCAGATGTTTCAGTGTGCTGAGATGGCGCCACTGCACTCTAGCCTGGCAACAGGGCGAACGTTCTTCTCAAAAGAAGAAAAAAAAAAGAAAGAAAAAAGTAGAAAAACAATAGATAGTGATGTAAATGTGGGAAAAAGGGAATGCTTACACAATGCTAGTGAGAATGTAAATTAGTACAATCTCTATGGAAAAGAGTAAGGAGATTCCTTAAAGAGCTAAAAGTAGGTCTACCATTTGACACAGTAATCCTAGTACTGAGTATCTAACCAAAGGAAGAGAAGTCATTTTATGAAAAACACACTTGCACACGTATGTTTATAGCAGCACAATTCACAATTGCAAAGGTGTGAAGCCAACCTAAGTGCCCATCAACTAATGAGAGGGTAAAGAAGATATGGTATTTACCCACTATGGGATACTACCCAGCCATTAAAAGGAATGAAATAATGTCTTTTGCAGCAACTCGGGTGGAGCTGGAGACCATTATTCTAAGCGAAGTAACACAGGAGAGGAAAACCAAAAACTGTATATTCTCACTTATAAGGGGGAGCTAAGCTATAGCTATGAGTTATGCAAAGGCATACAGAGTGATATAATAGACTTTAGAGATTAGGATGAGAGGGGGCCAGGAATAAAGAACTATAAATTAGATATAATGCACACTTCTTGGGTGGCAGATACACTAAAATATTAGAATTCACCACTATATAATTCATCCGTGTAACCAAAAACCACTTGTATCCCAAAAACTATTGAAATAAAGAAATGATAATAATTTTTTTTGTTTTTTTTGTTTTTTGTTTTTTGTTTTTTTTTTGAGACGGAGTCTCGCTGTTGCCCAGGCTGGAGCGCAGTGGCGCCATCTCGGCTCACCTCAAGCTCCGCCTCCCGGGTTGACACCACTCTCCTGCCTCAGCCTCCCGAGTAGCTGGGACTACAGGCGCCCACCACCACGCCCGGCTAGTTTTTTGTATTTTTAGTAGAGACGGGGTTTCACTGTGTTACCCAGGATGGTCTCCATCTCCTGACCTCATAATCCACCCGCGGAAAGGAAAGGAAAGGAAAGGAAAGGAAAGGAAAGGGAAGGAAAGGGAAGGAAAGGGAAGGAAAGGGAAGGAAAGGGAAGGAAAGGGAAGGAAAGGGAAGGAAAGGGAAGGAAAGGGAAGGAAAGGGAAGGAAAGGGAAGGAAAGGGAAGGAAAGGGAAGGAAAGGGAAGGAAAGGGAAGGAAAGGGAAGGAAAGGGAAGGAAAGGGAAGGAAAGGGAAGGAAAGGGAAGGAAAGGGAAGGAAAGGGAAGGAAAGGGAAGGAAAGGGAAGGAAAGGGAAGGAAAGGGAAGGAAAGGGAAGGAAAGGGAAGGAAAGGGAAGGAAAGGAAAGGAAAGGAAAGGAAAGGGAAGGAAAGGGAAGGAAAGGGAAGGAAAGGAAAGGAAAGGAAAGGAAAGGAAAGGAAAGGAAAGGAAAGGAGAAAGAAAAGAGAAAAGAGAAAAGAGAAAAGAAGAAAAGAAAAGGAAAGGAAACTCTGTCCAGGAAAGGAAAGGAAAGGAAAGGAAAGGAGAAAGAAAAGAGAAAAGAGAAAAGAGAAAAGAAGAAAAGAAAAGGAAAGGAAACTCTGTCCAGAATTTACTCCATAAACTTCTATAATGTGAAACTCATTCTTATGCATAGTAAGTGCTTTTTAGTCAAAGAATCTCTCATTAAAAGACAAATCCTTCTTGAAATAAAAACTCTCATCAATATCAAGTAAGAGTTGAGAGCAAAGCCCTAAGAGAACAGGATAGGCACCTTAAGCAAGAACATTGGTAGAGGAATGGTAGGGGTAAACTGTAAGGAAAGCAAAACAGAAAAAGAGCAAAGGAAAGGAAAAGGAGAAAGGAGAGGAAGCTAAATTATCTAAGGTCACATAGTAAGGGTGGATTCAGGATTGAAATGCAGGTATATTGACTCTGAAGACCAGAAAATTTCTCTACATCATGTCCAAATAAAAATATTTTTCTTTTACTCCCACTTTGCACTGTATTTTATTGAATGTCAGACCATGCCAAATCAGTTTGTCTTGAAACTGGACAAACAGGTCAGGCAAAAGAAGAATGAGACTAAAATAGTTATCACCTTGTCTGACATTGAGAATAACAATCTTTACCCTACCCATTATGGAATACTTTTGTTTTGTTTTATTTTGTGTTTTAAGGTTTTAACTGGAAGAAAGTTAAAAAAAATTCAATACACTTATTAAATATTTCCAACACTGAAAGATTGCTGGTAGCACATCTTTTTATCCTTCTAAAATCCAAATGGGATTGTTCTGTTTTCTTTGTTCTGTATACAACTAAGAAAATTTTCTTTTATGGTTCAATAAAACCTTTACCGACTAAATAGACCCACATCCTGTAGCTGGTCCCTTAATGTCCTTCCCAAGGAACTTTGGTCTATATTTTCATCTGCCTCATTACTGCTTCCCTTGTGCATTAACCATCCCATACCCCACACTCACCTGCCTCCATGTTCTTGCTTATACAACTTACTCCCTTGAAATATCCTTTCCTCACCTCTGGGATCTACACTGTACCCTGGTTCTACTCAAAGACCACACTGTCCGCAGAGCCTGTCATGATTCTTTCAGTCATACAGAGATAAGAGTCTTACACAGATAAGAGTCTTTGTAAATACAGGTTCTGAATTTACAGACGTTCACTCAGTGACTGAACATATTTAGTTAGCTTATTTTTATACTTGATGTGATATTAGTGGTTGGGATTTTGAGACCACCTTGAAGAAGTTCACAGGCTCTACCTTATTTTTTGGTTATGTATGCACAAGTATTATTTCCCCATCCAGCCTGTAAACTAACTGAGGTCAAGGATGTATGAGTCATCTCTGTAACCCTCACAACATTTAAGCCCATTACTTGCCTATAACAGATGCTCAATACATGTTGGTTGACTACATTTACTCTATGAATAACGAAAAAACAAATTATTTTAATATAGATTTATAATTTAATACAGTGTGATTAAGTTGATAGAGTGTGGCATCTTATACTCCCTTTGTAAAACAGGGATAGTAATATCTATCTTGCATAGTTTTCTTGAAGATCAGAAATAAAATATGCAAAGTATCTGGTATATCTTTAATGTCCAATAAGTGATAACTGAATTAACAATGATAACTACACAAACCAAAGAGTGGTATGGTATTACAGTGGGTACTTTTTAAATTAATTTTATTAAGAATTTTAAAAGAGACAGAGAAGAAAATAAGTCAGTCACAAAAGCAGGTACAAAACAATGCAGAGAAAGGTTCAAAGATGAACAAAAAGGGAAACAGAATAATGAAATTAATCTCCCCAAATCCTAAATAAGATTTGCATAAGTAGATACCTTCTCTGCTCAAATAACAAAATGACACAAAGAAACTTGTACTGCACAACCACATCTAGAATTACAAAATTTTTAAAGAACCGTAAAGATACTGGTTCTGAAAATCCACTGCTTCTCTGTGGGAACATTCCTTATGCTATTTAGAACAAAGGTTATCATCACTAAGAAGTGGCACACAAACCCTTGAAAGGATATCGCAGACAATATAGAAACAGCATATCTGGTAAGTTTATCAGGGTTGTAAGTAGATTAGAAGAGCAGGAAGAAATTCTAAAATTCTAAAACGATATAATTTAAGTAGTGAGAAATCTTACCACATAGATAACAAACTGCATTAATAAACACTTTAAAATTGAAATAATGGATAGGCATTATAAAAGAAAATTAAATATATCAAAAAATGTGTCCACTTAGATTTTTTTTTAACAATGAGAACACTTGGACACAGGAAGGGGCATATCACACACCGGGACCTGTCGTAGGGCAGAGGGATGGGGGAGGGATAGCATTAGGAGATATACCTAATGTAAATGACACATGTATACATATGTAACAAACCTGCACATTGTGCACATGTACCCTAGAACTTAAAGTATAATAAAAAAATAAAATAAAATAAAATAAAATAAAATGAAGAAAACTAAAAAAAAAAAAAAAAGACGACCCTTTTTAACCTTCATGCGACATCAATGCCCGGGGATTATTCACATGAAACGCTAGTATACAGATAGCACAACCTCTGGGAACGAGAGAGGCGTGAAAAGTTCGGAGTATAGAGGGCTTAACATGAAAGCTAAGAGCCCTGTGGTGCATGACAGCTGTATAAGCCTGGTTATAAAATCTCTCGTTCTTGTGTCTGACGCATTCACTGTGCTGTGTAGTAGGGACTCCATGCTCCACTCTTAGTAAATGTACAAAGTGAAACGCGTGATCAAGCAACAAACAGCTCTGAGCAGAGAACTCTGTTCCAGAATTTACATCCATAAACTTCGTGATAGATGTGGAAACCATTGCTGGGAGTGCATAGGTAAGTGCTGTTTTTAGTCAAAGAGACTCTCATTAAAAGAACAGAATCCTTCTTCGAAATAAAAACTGTGCAATCAATATCAAGTAAGAGTTGAGAGCAAAGCCCTAAAGAACAGGATAGACCTTAAAGGGCAATGGAGGACATTGGTAGGAGACATGGTAGGGGTAGAACTGTAACGGAAAAGCAAAACAGAAAAAGAGGCAAAGAGAAGGGCATGAAGGTGAGTCCTGTACGCCAGTACGAATGTCTGCTGCGGTTGCGCTGTGGCGAGCAGGCCCATGATACAGTTTCTTGAATCACTTTTCTTCACACATCTGGGTGTGATTTCACTCCGGTTTTGAAATTCTAATATGTTATCCTGGAGGATGGGTAGAGGAGACTGGCACGACAAGACAGGGAAAGGAGCAAGACAACAGAAACAGAAACATTTGTTTTTCTGAAGCTTCATCAGCCTTCTGAAAACAGTATTTGATCCTTATGAGGTGCTTAGAAACCATATTTTTCCGGAACCCCTCCTGCAGAAAAGCCACTGGAAAATAAAAGAGGATATGAACCAGAACCAAGCCCTTGGAGTACCCAGATATTCAAACTCAGTTTTCAGAGCTTTATTTGATTTTAAGTTTATGATTATTATCTGGCTATACCAAGAGATATTGTCTAAGTGTTTTCAACTTTCATATTAAAGTAAAATTTAAAATTTAAAGAATGTCCTGCTGTGATGCTGAAGAGCAAAAAATCAATAGCACAGTGAAAGATACTACAGTAGAGTCATTGGTGCAGTGGGAAAGACAGGATTTTTTTAATCAGGCAGACATTTGTTAGGATATTGGCTCTTTTTTAAAACTTTGTGTACATATCTTGACTTCTTTTTGCTTCAACTTTCTCATTTATATATTTTTTAAAAATCTGCCTTGCAAAGATATGAGGATAAAATAATGTATAAAAAGCTCTTAGCATATAACAATACCTAGTGATAAGGTTTGACTGTGTCCCCAACAAAATCTCATCTTGAATTGTGGCTCCCATAATCTCCACATATTGCGGGAAGGACCCTGTGGGAGGTAATTGAATTATGGTGGTGGGTTATTCCCATGCTGTTCTCATGATAGGGGATACGTCTCACGAGATCTGATGGCTTTATAAAGGGCAATTCCCGTGTACTTCTCTCTTGCCTTTTGCCATGTAAGATGTGTGTTTGCTTCTCCTTCACCTGCCATGATTGTGTGGCCTCCCCAGCCATGTGGAACTGTGAGTTCATTAAATCTCTTTTTCTTTATAAATTACCCAGTCTCAGATATTTCTTCACAGCAGTATGAAATGGACTAAAGCAGTAAATCGGTACCAGGATTAATAGGGCACTGCTGTAAAGATAACTAAAAATGTGGAAAAATGTGGAAGCAACTTTGGAAATGGGTAACAGGCAGAGGTTGGATAGTTAGGAGGGTTGAAGAGAAAACAGGAAAATGTGAGAATGTTTGGAACTTCCTAGAGACTTGCAGGGCTTGGGAGACAGGAAAATTTCGGAAAGTTTGGAACTTCCTAGAGACTTCTTGAATGGCTTTGATCAAAACACTGATAGTGATATGGACAATGAAGTGCAGGCTGAGGTGGTCTCAGTTGGAGATGAGGAACTTCTTGGGAACTAGAGCAAAGGTGACTCTCGCTATGCTTTAGCAAAGAAACTGGTGGTTTTTTGCCCCTGCCCTAGAGAATTTTGAACTTGAGAGAGATAGGGTATCTGATGGAAAAAATTTCTAAGCAGCAAAGCATTCAAGAGGTGACAGAGCATAAAAGTTTGGAAAACTTGCAGCCTGACAATGCAGTAGAAAAGAAAAACCCATTTTCTGGGGAGAAATTCATGCCAGCTGAAGAAATTTGCATAAGTAACAAGAAGCCAAATGCTAATCACCAAGATGATGGGGAAAATATCTTCAGGGCTTGCCAGAGACCTTCACAGCAGCCCCTCCCACCCCAGGCCCTGAGTCTTAGGGAGGAAAAATGATTTCCAGGGCCAGGTCCAGGGCCCTCCTGCTGTGTACACCCTTGGAACTTGGTGCCTTGCATCCCAGCCACTACAGTCGTGGCTAAAGGGGCCAAGATACAGCTCGAGCTGTGGCTTCAGAGGATGCAAGCCCCAAGCCTCGGCAGCTTCCATATGATATTGACCCTACGGGTGCACAGAAGTCAAGAATTGAGGTTAGTGAACCTCTACCTGGATTTCGGAAGATGTATGGAAATGCCTGGATGTCCAGACAGAGGTTTGCTGTAGTGGCAGGGCCCTCAAGGTGAACCTCTGCTAGGGCAGTGCAGAAGGAGCATGTGGGGTTGGAGTCCCCCCACACAGAGTCCCCAGTGGGATACTGCCTAGTGGAGCTGTGAGAAGAGGGCCACTGTCCTCCAGAACACAGAATGGTAGATCCACCAACAGTTTGTACCGTGCACCTGGAAAAACCACACAGACACTCAACACCAGCCCATGAAATCAGCCAGGAGGAGCACTGTA
Source organism: Rhinopithecus bieti (assembly GCF_001698545.2). Classification (NCBI taxonomy): domain Eukaryota; kingdom Metazoa; phylum Chordata; class Mammalia; order Primates; family Cercopithecidae; genus Rhinopithecus; species Rhinopithecus bieti. Next base: position 597,420 of record NW_016809129.1, on the reverse strand, counting down.
TCCTACAAAACCATAGAGGTGAAGATGTCCAAGGCCATGGAAGTCCTCCTCTTGCATCAGCATGACCTGTATGTGAGACATGGAGTCAATCATTTTGGGATGTTAAGGCTTAATGACTGCCCTTTGGATTTTGGACTTACGTGGGGCCCGTAGCCCCTTTGTTTTGGCCAATTTCTCCCATTTGGAATGGGTATATTTACCGAATGCCTGTACCCCAATTATATCTAGGAAGTAACTTGCTTTTGATTTTGCAGGCTCATAGACAAAAGGGACTTGCCTTGTCTCAGATAAGACTTTGAACTTGGACTTTTGAGTTAATGTTGAAATGAGTTAAGACTTTGGGGGACTGTTGGAAGGGCACATTGTGTTTGAAATGTGAGGACATAAGGTTTGGGAGGGACCAGGGGCAGAATTATGTGATTTGGCTGTGTCTCCACCCAAATCTCATTTTGAATTATAGCTCCCATAATCCCCATGTGTCATGGATGGGACCCAGTGGGAGGTAATTGAATCATGGGGGCAGGTTTTTCCCATGCTCTTCTTATGATAGTGACATTTCACAGGATCTGATGGTTGTATAAAGGGCAGTTCCTTTGTACTTCTCTCTTGCCTGCCACCATGTAAGATGTCCTTTGCTCCTCCTTCTTCTTCCACCATGATTGTGAGGCCTCCCCAGCCATGTGAAACTATGAGTCCATTAAACCTCTTTTTCTTTATAAATTGCCCCATCTCGGTTATTTCTTCATAGCAGTATGAAAATGGACTAATATCCCTAGCAATACAACACTTTAATAAATTTTAACTGTAATCATTAACTAAAATTCTAGGATATTGTGGCATTGACCAAAGCATGAAGTGCTCAAAAATATTATGCCACTTCACTACTTTCATATATGGCCCTTTCTTGATTCTAAGACTTCTGGAAAAAAAAATAAGGAAATATGTAAGCCCACAGGTCAAGATGTTTAGGAAATTCTAATGGCTGCAACTGGTAAAATGCTGCAAGTGTAGGATTTGTCTTCCAGAGTACATGCAAACATAGACCTAGCCCCTTTTGTACCTCATCATTATAAATACCATAATACAGCAATCCAATGGATGCTTAAATGTGACTATTTTTAAGACATAATGTACTGAGCCTCTTCAATAGCTTTAAAATCTCACACATCTCTAGTACACGTTGCCCTGTCAATATATGTGAGTTTAGGAGCTGAATAACCTAAAATGGGTAATGTACTACTTTACAGCCAAATATGAGCTAGAGTCACTGTGACCAGTAATCTGAGGTAAATTGTTTTTTCATCTATAGTAGAGGAAAGCATCAAGATATCAATTTACTTGTCAAAAATAGTTATAATTATTACAGGTACATTGTACTATATGTTTGCATCTGGAAATTAGCCTCTGTGAAACTTATGTTATTACCACCTACACGTTTTGCTTTCTCACTTTTCTTATAAATATATATTTAAAACTTTATTTAGTCCATAGAAATACCCACAAATATGGCCAAAATGTTATGCAGATAAGACTTATTAACAAGTTAAGATCCAGATGCTGATTAAGACTTATTAAGTCTTATTCAATGCAGATAAGATTTATTCACAAGCTAAGATCTTAAGTTAACAAATGATCAGTGTGCCAACTGGAAACCAGAAATTCAAAACACAGTCTAACCTCTGCACTCTTCCGTATCCATATGAAGAACTTATTTTTTCATGTAAATGGAACAAAATATATTATTGCAAAATCAAAGATTTTTTGACGTGACATTATAGTTCATAATGAACTTAGCTATTAGACAGCCCGACAACTAAGTCCCATCTAGCATGGATTTTAACACCAAGATTTACAGCATAAAGAGTAGGCACACACATACAAATCACCAATGGCATAAGTGCCACTAAGAAATGAAGAAAAAAAATCGTGCACCCACAGAGATACAAGAAAGAAAATGAATAGGAAAAGTAAACTATCTCATTTCTTCTTCAAAATAAAATGCTTCCTGTGGGCTTTTTATTATATAATGCTATTATATTACTAATTATAGTATATACTTATATTATATTACTAATGTACTTTTATGTTAAAATTAAATTACTTTTAATGGCAAAAAGACATAATTACTTGTGCCCCAGCCTAATATTTACATACTGTTTCTTCATTTTAAAATGCAAATACATGTACACTGTTACACTAGATTACCATGTTATATTCTTATAAAATAGATGGGATCACAGACAGTTACTATCAAAATGTGTGATTTGTAAGACAAAATGCTGGTGAACTATGTTCACATTACCAGCTATTTATTTATAGAGTTTTATAGAAAACTTTAAATCACAGAAAGATATTTGTAGTGTCAGGAGGTGTCTGACCATACGGGCCAAACTTAAGTAAACGTATATAGTTTTGAGTTTCTAAATTACTGTTGCATACTTTATTTTACTCAAAAAACATTGTCATATGGACCTTAGACCATGTCTAATGTCCACAAAAAGGAAAAGAATGTAAACTTGTGAAAGATAGCCTTTTAAAAATCTGAAATACAAATATATTTATAGTTAAAATGATGATAAAGTTTGTAAAACGCAGTGCAGGAGGTTGTGGAAGAATAAAGATACTATTTTCTTGTGCCCCAACTTCTAAATTCCCCCAACAACATTTCCCAGTCTACATTTTCCTAATTTTTTTTTCCTGTCTTGCAAACATTTACATCATATATTGCACTTGGATGACATTTTGGAACACCCAAGCTGCTACTATAACAATGGAATTGATACTAACTTTTAAATCCAAATAACAGAAATATTTCTGATGCTTTGATGATTGCCAAGGGGCCATCTTGGTAGATCTCTTAGGCTTCCTAGAATTGACTCAAATAGGAGATATCTAAATCTTCTTTTGTTGAATCCTAAAAAGATTAGATATCCACATAGCATATACAAAATGAGATAAATTATGTAAAGTCCCTCTTAGAGAGCCTGAAATGTTACAAATTTCAATAATTGGTAGCTCCTGCTGCTAGACAAATTAATTGAAAAGTTGTCAGCCTTCAGCTCCGTCTTGTCCTTGTTCTGCCGCTAAGTAGCAGTATTAAGTAACCCCTAAGCCATTTTTTATTTTCTGTCCCCATTTCAAAGGTAGGACACATCTTTGAACACTTATTTGTTTTGGCTGTCTTACAAGAAATAATGATTTCAAGAGATTTAAAATGTATAAATTTCTGAAATTTTCCATGTAAACGTAACAAAATATTACAGCAAAGTCAAAGATTTTTCTGACATTATAGTTCATACTGAATTTAGCTATTAGACAGCCCTACCAATGAGTCCCATTTAGCATGGATTTTAACACCAAGATTTACAGCATTATTATAAGTGATGAATTCTCCTTTAAAAATGTTCATTTATAGAGGACCCCAAATTTGATTCAAATGCTTTGACTGTCCTTATCAATTTCCATCTCATGGAGATGATGACATGCCTCTGAAACAAAATCTATTCCATGATTCATGAAGTTGTCTGTAAGTTAAATGGTAAAATATATATATAAGCTGAAAAACTAGTAACAGCATGCCAAAGTGAGGAGAGTTGCAGAAGGAAAAATTATAATCCTAGTGTCTTTCTGAGCATAAGGACAATATTTACCGAAAGAGGTGTGTTATTGAAAAATACTCGAAAGTTGTGATAATGCACTGTTGTACTCCCAAGCAATATTTACATTTGAAAAGGATAGTAGGCGCAGGTAACTTGAACAAATGGGATGTATATGGTGATATTAGAAAAGAGGCTAGTTCTTCCTCCACTGCCTATCAAATTCATTTTATAGGGCCAGTTTTGTTTTGTTTTGTTTTGTTTTTTTGTTTTCTTTAATTCCACTGACACTAACTGTAATCTCAAACAGGCTGCACTGCTTTCTGTTGACATTCAAAAGAAAAAAAAAAGCCCTCTGGTCACTTTTAGTTCCCCCAAAAGGCGCAGTTCTGGATTAATATGTCTAGTTCACTTCGCACTTTATGTAAATCAAATCTCCTTCCCTCCCACTATATCAGGTTCAAAGTCTACATTTGAGAAAGAGGGTCTAGGTTATTTCTCTATTTTTCATCCTAGTTTCTCTCCTTCTGCCTTCCTTTTTCTCCTACAATTGAACAAAGCTGTTCTATCTCCTCTAGAGTTGAAACTTAAAGGGGAAGAGTTAATGAAGGAAGAAATGTCTTCCTTGATTCCTTTGCCCAGGGCAGTATCTAAAACTGACTCTTTCTCTTAAGACCACTTTCTTGAATTCTTTGGAGATCCCACCCCTCATTCATGGTCTGACACCTGCAGTATCTTTGGCAGGGTAAATGCATCTCCTCTGACTAATCACATCCAATTTCTCCCTGCAGCTTTAGATATTCAACATACACTTTTAGCCTCTTTCTACTAAACTCTCATCACCATTCCATATGATCCAATCATTCTAAATATAAGACAGCCCCAAACTAGCTCTGGGTAACCCACCGCTGGCTGGCGTGAAGTTCTTTTTTAGATGTGGCCCTCTCTTCCATTCACCTCCTGGCAGGTGGACCCAGCCACAGCCTTTTGCCTTTTAGACTTCTTAAATTTCTTAAATATAAATTGGACACCAGTCCCCTGTGTCTCCCAAACTGCAGAGGACAAATATAAAGCACTCTGAGCAAACTTAAAGTTATGCTCCCTAGGCTTTAAATCAGAAGAAAGAATAGCTTACCTTTCCCTAACAGAAGTGAAAGTGGGACTCACAGTACAACTCTCTCTACAGAAACGACTTTTATCTTTATCTCTACCCTTTGATCTCTAGTGCACCTCTCTATCTGCACAACCTGTTACACATGCTGGCAATGAGAGTTTTCACAAACCCTGTTCTTGTATATTTTACAACTTTATTTTACAAGTTCCCTAGGTGGTCCAAAACAGGTTCTCCAAACCAAGGTATATGAATATTTAGAATGCATAAAATTTCCCAAGGGGTACATGAACATGAATAGTTTTAAGAGAAGTCACTTTCAATTCTTCATTTTCCATGTAGATCCTTTTGAAAAGCCAACCTCTCTGAAAATGTATCTTAAGTTTAGTCATCATGCTAGTCCCTCTTTCCCAACCCTTGGCTTCTGCATAATTTCCTTTTCAAATGTTACAAAAGGAAGGACTTATCTCTCGCCTATTCTAAATCTTACTGTGGCATATTTCATTCTCCTCTCCTATAATCAAATAATTCATGCCTCCTGGGGTAGAATCACAAGAGACCATATTTCTCTAAGTCTCCTGTTCAGCACTGGCCAAGTACCTTACGTTTTGTAGTTAATTTTCCAACAGAAGATTTCATTGTACACTTAAAATCAGAATATATATATATGCAGATAAAGATCAAGATCACATAATGAGAACAGAACTGATAATAAACCCTCTATCAATCTAGCAATAAGTAGAACACAGACGTGGTTCACACTGCACAGTGATTTTCATTGCTTCCCCAAAAGCAATCTAGGTAACAATGCATTAAACCTTAGAAAACCAGTTTCCTTTATTTAAGATTAATTACTCCTGTTCAGAGAATGATAAACTCTGATTCTACTAGATTCATAATAAGAAACATAACCATTTTCAATTGTGAAAGAAATTCTAATCAATATAGATATAAAATTCTCAAAAATATTTATTTCTGTTGCTCTGTCAAGATTTTGAAGCTGCTTAGAGACCAGCCAGATTAAAACTTTTAATTTGGCAAAGATAAATAAATCTTTGCTCAGCTTATCAAAGAAAGTTCTGCAGTAGACAATGTCCAATTTAATTTTTTTAGGCTGATATAATCTATGTATAGCTTCAAAAACAAGGTAACTATAAGAGATAAACAGATACAGTTAGTAATCCTTTTTTCAATCTAGATAAAATTGTAAGGTATATTTCTCAGAAATCAGCAAAATGAAAGATTCTAGTAACTAAAGTATTTTCTGTAAAATTTTGAATGTTTTCAACAAACTTGAAAGAAAACCAGTGTATCAATTGACAGTAATTTTTGATATTGCAATACAGTTTGAATTTTGACATATAACTATAGACGGTTCAAATAACCAAGTGACATTACTATAGTAAAATGCCTTCCCTCAACAACATCTTCATGTAAACATATTTCCTAGTGCTTACCTCTATAAAATAATAACAGAACTGATAATAAACCTTGTATCAATCTAGCAATAAGCAGAGCACAGCCATGGTTCAACATTGCACAGTGACCTTCGTAGAGAAAATATAAATCTAGGGTGTCTGTAAGTGAAAACCCCCTTTCCACATTAGGTGCTCATAGATTTCAAGAAAGAAACATGGGCCCATGCACAAGACAGTGCTTCAAAAGACAGTGTCTATGTACATCTTTCTTCCCATTCTGGTCAGCTTGCCTTAGTGGCTCAGCAACAGTATAAAATGTTGGGCCAGTACAGTGGTCTGTAATCCCAGCACTTTGGGAGGCCAAGGTGGGCAGATTATTTAAGTCCAGAAGTTTGAGGCCAGCCTTGGCAACATGATGACACCCCATCTTTACACACATACACACGCACACAAATTAGCCAGAAGTCGTGGTGCATGTCTGTAGTCCCAGCTACTAGGGAGGCTGACATGGGAGGATCTCTTTAGCTCAGGAGGTAGAGGCTGCAGTGAGCTGTGATCATACCACCACACTCCAACCTGAGTGACAGAGTGAGACTCTGTCTCAGAAATAACACACACACACACACACACACAAAACAAAAAAAAAAAAAAAAAAAAAACACAAGAAAAAGAAATGTGCAGGGAGACATACTGCAGTTAGAGCAAGCTATTCCTGAACAAGGTGATATGGCCACCTCTACAAAATTAGCTGTGCACAGAGAAGAAAAAGTGCTTAGAATGCCGGTCCTGGGGAATAGTAAATTATCCCAGCAAGAGGCTTGCATAACATTTTTTTTTATATATTTAGATATTTTTCAACACCTGGGAGTGGGTGGTACACTCAAGCCACTAATACCAATGGCTAAAAAGCTTAATTCACATAAAATAACAGATCCTTCCACTGGTATTTTGCTAACAATTGCTTACCATCTTGTCAGAAAGATGATGATGATAGTAACATAGCAGGCACTTAACAAAGCACCATAAGTGTGCTGTGAAATAACCAAGCTAGTCTCATGAAAATCAGGAACAAATAAAGGTTGCCAGCTAATATCATTATTATTCATCACTGTTTTGATATTTTTTGCATTAGCTAATACAAGCAAATGAGAAAATGAAATTAATACATAAATATTGTAAATTTAAAAACAAAATACATTTCATTAAGAAAAGTACTAATACTTGCAAAACACAAAAAAGTTCCTATATTGTAATTAATAAAAGAATTTCATACAGAAACATGATACAAAATATATAAAACCAAAGGCTTTTCTTTATACTGGCAGTATAATACAAAAATTAAAATAAAAATGAAATAGCATTCACAATAACAATCGAACCATAAAGTACCACAGAAAACTTTAACAAAAATGTGCAACTGTATGAAGAAGAATACAAAATTTTATATTGAAGTTCATCTTGCATGAATTAAGAAAAACTATCATGCTTACTGGACCAAAGAAAACCCATAATATTATTAAAACCTT
>NW_016809129.1:567050-589372 GCF_001698545.2 Rhinopithecus bieti | reverse complement strand
CCTAAATAAATATAAATATATTATGCAATTTTAATCATAATTTTATTGAGATACTAATTTTTATTTGAATTTTCCTTTATAATTTTAAATTATTTTTAATTTTAATTATTTTTTATTTTGTTTATTTCTACTTTTAGTTTGACTTTAAATTTTACAAGGAAGAATAAATATGTAAGATTTGCCTAAAATATTGAAAAGATGGTAGGTACCTGACATAGGAGATACTAAAGCCTTCTGTGATATTAATTTGATTAAAATACCATGTTATGACCACAAAAATGTACAAGTTACTGTACAAAACTGAGTTTATAACTACAACCAATATAAATATAAATGAAAATGTGTTATATGATAAATACTTCAGCAGAAATATACGTATGCATAATAAATACATAATAGCTCAGCAGAGAAACTATAGCTTATTTAATAAATGATTGTATTTCATTTTATTTTATTATTATTATTATTATTATTGAGACAGAATCTCGCTCTGTCGCCCACGCTGGAGTGCAGTGGCCGGATCTCAGCTCACTGCAAGCTCCGCCTCCCAGGTTTACGCCATTCTCCTACCTCAGCCTCCCGAGTAGCTGGGACTACAGGCACCCGCCACCACGCCTGGCTAGTTTTTTGTATTTTTTTTTTAAGTAGAGACGGGGTTTCACCGTGTTAGCCAGGATGGTCTCGATCTCCTGACATCGTGATCCGCCCGTCTCGGCCTCCCAAAGTGCTGGGATTACAGGCTTGAGCCACCGCGCCCGGCCAATAAATGATTTTATAATTATAATTAGATCTTCATTCAGCAAGAAAAGAGTGGTATTCCTGCATAATGCCATGTTTAAAGATGAAAAAGAGCAATGGATTAGGGATTTTAATGTTAAAATAAAATGTGAAAACTGTGAAAATAAGAGTAATGTTAGGTTAAAGAAAACTTTTTTTAAAAGACAAAAAAATAAGAAACTATAATGGAAAAAAATTAGAGTCTACTTCTTTAATAGTACAAATTTACACAAAGGGAAAAATACCACAAATAAGTTTTTTTAAAAAATAGAGAACATGTTTGAAATGTATATGAGAGGTAAGCTTTATAACTCTAATGTAAAATAGAGAACTTCTACAAATTGAAAAGAAAAAGCAAACGTGGGTAAAATGTATGAACTGGGGTTTATAAAAGAGGAAAATGGCAAATAGACAAAATTATTATAACCTTTTTATAAAAGATGCTAAATCTCACTGGTATCCAAGGAAATGTGATTGAAAAGTAGCACAATACCCTCATTTTTGCATATAGTAAATTAAAAAAAATTTTTGAAAGATTTATCACATACAATGGAATGGGGTGGAGAAGTGATGGGATTGTATATTGCAGTACACGATGTTTCTTCGTTCCACTTTTGGAAATTCATTCTGCAGAAATAGATATTCTTATCTAAGGGTTTATGGACTAACCATGGTTTAGATATACATGCTGACCTAGAGGGATGTCCGTAGTTCATAAATGATTACAGCAACAAGTCAAGATATGTATGTAATGATGATCCTATATTTGTGAGTAAAAGTTGTAAGGGAGCATATGTGTATAATTACATACATCATGTATGTTTTACGTGAGCATAGAAAGAAATGTAAAAAGATATGTGCAAAATTGTTTTTTTATATACTCCTCTGTTACTTGGCTTTGAAAAAATAATGTTCTCATTTTTGAACTTTAATAGAAAACTAAAAAAAAATGTGTATATGTGAGTGTTAAGTGTGTAGCTATGTACGTTATAGACAACTAATGTTCTAAGATTTCTAGAGAGAGAGAGACATGTGAAGAACACGGGGCTTGATCAGAATTGGAACAATGGTTGTGGAAGAAATGGATAAACAAAAAGGGACTTTCCAGGCCAATGACAAGACAGGAGAAAAACAACATTATCCAGAATCATTTAGACATACTTCTAATGCTCCAAGCCACTTGTAACTACATATTTAAAAACTCAAAATGTAAACCTGTATCTGTGCATGCATAAACAAACAATATTATTATTACTGCACAAAACGAATCCTGCATTAAACAGAATTGTCATTGCTATAGGAAAGTATAAACAAAATAATTAGAAAACCCAAAGAATCTTATAAGTAAGCATTAAATCTCCTTACATTTTTCCAAGTGAAAATGACTGAATTGCAACCCATTAAACTTCATTTAACCCAAATAAATGAAGGACTTTTACCTTAGCATTCACCAACATCACCATTCATTGTTGCTTCCATACTGTAAGATCATCGGATTTTTTAAAAATTACATATTGAGTAGCCAGTATGAATAAAGCACCTCAAACGTGTAAGCTGGAGCTTCTTGTTCGTCAGAGAAGCAGAGTTGTAAATAAAAGGATCTTTGTTTACGTAAGTTTTAATCCTTTAGTTAAGTTTCTTTGGCTCTGATGGTTGCATAAAACAGGTTATAATCTTGGAAACAGGTTCTAAGATTACTGTACTCACTTGGAACCAGAGGCTCCTCCTTGCTTTTTTGTTTTCTTTTTTTTTTTTTTTTTTTTTTTTTTTTTTTGGTTGCTGTTTTTTTAAACAGTTCACTCTTATGTGGCCTTGGCTCCAATATCCTGTTGAAAAACCTCAGTTAATGGCACTAAACTTTGCTGAGCGTCAATTTTCTCAGATTCTTTTGTGATTAAGGTGACTTTAACAAGTCTCTTATAAATCAAAGACAACATGTTAATTTACTCATTGAGTCAATTGATACACATATATTTGAGCATGAGTTCAATTTTCATTGTAGCTGGATATCCAAGAAAAAATGACACCAAAACGGGAATGAGCTTGAAAACAGAGTTGATGTAGACAAATATATTAATTTCTATGGGATGCCACTGACATTTTTGAACAGTAGACTGAGATGCAAAAACCAGTGTCTACAGATTATTCTATCAGTAACTTTCTAGCTGGATGGGATAAGTAAAAGATTAGGGGCTATGTAAAGTAATTAGGTGGTCGCATCCAGGTGTAATTTGTAATGGAGTGGATAAAATACTGGGATTGATTTTTTTTAATTTTATGGGGAAAAGAAAGAGAGATCAGACTCTTACTGTGTCTATATAGAAAGAAGTAGACATAAGAAACTCCATTTTGTTCTGTATTTGAGTTGCTGTTAATCTGTGACCCTACCCCAACCCTGTCCTTGCAAGAGACATGTGCTGTGGTGACTCAAGGTTTAACGGATTTAGGACTGTGCAGGGTGTGCTTTGTTAAACAAGTGCCTGAAGGCAGCATGTTTGTTAAAAGTCATTACCATTCTCTTAATCTCAGGTACCCCGGGACACATACACTGTGGAAGGTCGCAGGGACCTCTGCCTAAGAAAGCTAGGTATTGTCCAAGGTTTCTCCCCATGTGATAGTCTGAGATATGGCCTCACAGGAAGGGAAAGACCTGATCGTCCCCCAGCCTGACACTTGTGAAGGGTTTGTGCTGAGGAGGATTAGTATAAGAGGAAAGAAGGCCTCCTGGTATAGCAGGACGAGCCACACACAAAACTCCTCAGACACCGAAATAAAGAAGGAAGGGGTTTATTCAGCTGGGGCGTCGGCAAGACTTCTGTCTCAAGAGCCAAGCTCTCCCAGTAAGCAATTTCTTTCCCTTTTAAGGACTCACAACTCTAGGGGTGCATGTGAGAAGGTCGTGATTGATTGAGCAAGCAGGGGGTACGTGACTGGGGGCTGTGTGCACCAGTAATTAGACCGGAACAAAATAAGATAGGGATTTCTATATAGTGCATTTCTATACAATGTCTGTAATCTATAGCTAACAGAACCAATTAGGTCAGGGGTGGATCTTTAACTACCAGGCCAGGGTTCGGTGCCGGGCTGTCTGCCTGTGGATTTCATTTCTACCTTTTAGTTTTTACTTCTTCTTTCTTTGGAGGCAGAAATTGGGCATAAGACAATATGAGGGGTGGTCTCCTCCCTTGCTGGCGGTTGAGATAGAGAAAGACATCTGTCTCCTGCCCATCCCTGGGCAATTGAACATCTCGGTATAAAACCCGATTGTATGTTCTATTTACTGAGATAGGAGAAACCCGCCTTAAGGCTGAAGGTGGGCCCTGCTGGTGGCAATGCTGCTCTTTAAGGACTAAAAAGGTTTATGAAGACGTTTGCATATGCATATCAAGGCACAGCACTTTTCCTTAAACTCATTCATATCACAGAGATCTTTGTTCATATGTCTTTCTGCTGACCTTCTCCCTACTATGATCCTATTGTCCTGCCACTTCCCCTTTTCTGAGATGGTAAAGATAATGATCAATAAATACTGAGGGAACCAGTGCTGGCGTGGGTCTTCTGTATGCTGAGCACCGGTCCCCTGGGCCCACTTTTTCTTTCTCTATACTTTGTGTCTCATTTCTTTTCCCAACTCTCTTGTTCCACCTAAGGAGAGACGCCCACAGGTGTGGAGGGACAGTCCACCCCTTCATAATTTTAGTTTATATTCCAGGATACATGTGCAGGGCATGCAGGTTTGTTACATAGGTAAACATGTGCCATGATGATTTGTTGCACCTATCAACCCGTCAACTAGGTATTAAGCCCCGCATGCATTAGATGTTTATCCTGATGCTCTCCTTTCTCCCTGCTCCCCAACAGGTCCCAATTTGTGTTGTTCCCTCCCTGTGTCCATGTATTCTCATTGCTCAGCTCCCACTATTAGTGAGAACATGCAGTGTTTAGTTTTCTGTTCCTGTGCTAGTTTGCTGAGGATAATGGCTTCCAGCTCCATCCATGTCCCTGCAAAAGACATGATCTCATTCCTTTTCATGGCTGCATAGTATTACATGGGGTATATATACCATATTTTCCTTATCCAGTCTATCATTGGTGGGCATTTGGGTTGATTCCATGTCTTTGCTATTGTGAATAGTGCCGCAATGAACACACACCTGCATATATCTTTATAACAGAATGATTTATATTCGTTTGGGTGTATACCCACTAATGGGATTGCTAGCTCAAATAGTATAGTATTTCTGGTTCTAGATCTTTGAGGAATTATCACCCTGTCTTCTATAATAATTGAACCAATTTACATTCCCCCCAACAGTGTAAAAGCATTCCTATTTGTCCACAACCTCTCCAGCATCTGTTGTTTCTTGACTTTTTAATAATCACAATAGGACTGGAATGAGATGATATCTCAATGTGGTTTTGATTTGCATTTCTGTAATGATCAGTGATGCTAAACTTTTAAAAATATTTGTTGGCCACATAAATGTCTTCTTTTGAGAAGTATCTGTTCATGTCCTTCGCTCACTTTTTAACGAGGTTGTTTGCTTTTTTTTTTTTTCTTGTAAAATTAAGTTCCTTGTAGACTCTGGATATTAGACCTTTGTAAGATGGATAGATTGCAAAAATTTTCTCCCATTCTGTAGGTTGTCTGTTCACTCTGATGATAGCTTCTTTTGCTGTGCAGAAGTTCTTTAGCTTAATTAGATCTCATTTGTCAATTTTTGCTTTTGTTGCAATTGCTTATGATGTTTTAATCATGAAATCTTTACCCTTGCCTATATCCTGAATAATATTGCCTAAGTTTTCCCATAGCGTTTTTATAGTTTTGGGTTTTACATTTGAGTCTTAAACTACCATTAACATTTTTCACTGAATTCGAAAAAAAAACTACTTTAAAATTCATATGTAACCAAAAACACAAGTATAGACATGTATAGCCAAGACAATCCTAAGCAAAAAGAACAAAGCTGCAGGCATCACCGTACCAAAACTCCAAACTATACTACAAGGCTACAGTAACCAAAACAGCATGGTACTGGCACAAAAACAGACACATCGACCAAGGAACAGAAAAGAGATCTCAGAAATAAGACCACACATCTGCAACCATCTGATCTTTGACAAACCTGACAAAAACAAGCTATGGGGAAATGATTTCCTATTTAATAAATGGTGCTGGGAGAACTGGCTAGCCATATGTAGAAAATTGAAAAGGACCCCTTCCTTACACCTTATACAAAAATTAACTCCAGATGGATTAAAGACTCAAGTGGATTGATATTTTAAAGGGAGAAACATGATGCAATGCTATGGAATGTTTAAAAGCACTAGCTGAACCTGGCACTAGCATTGACTAGCTGTTATCTTGGACAAGTTAATTAACCTCATTTTTAAACATATACCACAGGATAATCATAGCACCTACCTCAAAGAGTTGCTGATGTTGTTATTTCATTCAAGAAATATTTATTGAGCACCTATTCTATGCCAAATATTTCTAGATTCTAGAGATATTGTTATAAGCAAAAGAGTCGAAATTACTACTCATGGATTTTGGTCTGGTTGAAGGAAGAAACAAAATAAGTCAACAAGTAAGATTAAGAGGGAATCCTTTTCTTTTGCTAGATCAAATAAGTAAATATATTTAAAATGGGCTGTGTGTGTGTGTGTGTGTGTGTGTGTATGCATGTGCACATGTGCAATGCTTGGTAACCAAATCAGAACTTTTTTTCTAAAATCCCTTTTAGAATTTCTCAGATGTTACTTGTACTGCTTCTCAGCTGCTGCTGATGAGACTTCTTTCACTTTTTCCAACTATTTAAGTAGTTTGAAGAAAGACAGACAGAAATATATTTGCCGTAGTGAAGCTCTGTGGACAAAACCTGGGAACTGCTTCAAAAGTAAGGGGAGGAGCCCTGATCACTCCTGCCACCTCATCTGGAGTGGAAATGGACATTTCAACCTTTCATTTCTCTCGAGAAGCTTCAAGCGCAGGATTGTTTTATACTCTCTGGTAAAAATTAGAGTTAACATTTGTTGAATATTTATGATGTGCCACAGGTTATTCTAGGAACACAGGGCTGTTAACTAATGTAATCCTCTCAACAAATGTTTAAAATGAGTACTATTATTATCCCACTTTTACGGATAGGACACAGGTACAGAGAGGCTTTATCATTCCCAAGACTTCACAGCTGGTAAGCAGAAGAATGGGAATTCAGTCAGCTTCAGAACACTACACTAAACTGCCTCTCAGTAGTTGATACTAAATTAGCAAATAGATGTGAAAGAGACTTAAAATAATTTTGGAGACAGCTGCATGTTCTTTCTCTTTCTTTTGTTGAAATATGTATAAACTCTTAGCATGTTGAAAATAGTGAAGAACCAAACCACAGAAAACATATGGTAGTCTATATATCCCAACTTTTCTCAAAAGAAAACATTTCTCAAAAGAAACCACATTGCCTATGTTCAAAAGCACCCTGGCTCCATGCCTGGCCCCCACCCACCTCCTTGTTTCACTTTTTCATCTTCTGTCAAGATCATCCAGGGCTTTTATGAAACAATTTAACAAAATAATTTCAGGAAGGCAAAAGTGCTATGAAGACAATCAAACAGAATGATGGACTTGGGAATGCCCAGGGGTTCACATTTTCGGGGTGTGGACTGGAAAGTTCCTTGATGAAATAATGCTTGAAATGAAATTCAAAGCATAAGAAGGAAAAAATGTGTGAATATCTAGAGACAGAATGCTTCAAGCATGGAGATCAACAAATGCAAAAGCCCTAGGACAGAAGGAAACAAGCTTGGCATATTTGATAAGAAGGTTGGTGTAGTTGGAGAAAGAGAGCTATCCTTACTGAGGGGAAAGGGGAACAAGATGCAGCTGGAGAGTTGAGCAGAGGCCAGGTCATGTACCGCACTATGCCCAGCAAGGAGTTAGGATTGTATTTATTGGAAATGGGAATCGATAGGAGGGTGTGAAGCAGAAAAACTACTTGATCACATTTGTGTTTTTAAAAGGCCTATTTGGGTCAGGTGCAGTGTCATATGCCTATAATCCCAGCACTTCGGGAGGCCAAGGCAGTCGAATCGCTTGAGCTCAGGAGTTCAAGACTAGCCTGAGCAACATGGCAAAACCCCATGTCTACAAAAAATACAAAAATTAGCCAGGCATGGTAGTGCGTGCCTGTAGTCCCAACTGCTCCCTACTCAGGAGGGTGAGCAGGAGGATCACTTGAGCTTGGGAAGTCAAGACTGCAGTGAGCCAAGATTGTGCTACTATACCCCAACCTGGGTGACAGAGACCCTGTGTTATAAAATAAAATAAATTTTTTTTAAAAGCCTTTGGCTGCTCTGTGGAGACAGGACTGGCCAGGGAAGGAAGAGTACAGCCAAATCGCTACTGCAAAAGCCCAGGCAAGAGATGGTCAATGGGTGTAAGTTTGGTATCACTGACAGTAAAAATTTGCACATATTTGGAACTTATTTGGGAGAGAGCCTGAAAGGTTTACTGATTGAGCTTTTCTGGAAGGCTTTCTATAAGAGGAATATTTAGAAAATTCTGTGGCAACTCCTTGGATAAGGAGTTGTTAAGGAACCAAATTATTTTCCCTAGTACCTTAGTTACTCTGGTAAGTTTTTACACAAAATAATGTTCGTGGGACTTAGACGGACCTGTCCAAAATGCACAAAAATGCCTGTTTTATATGACAAACGAATTTATTAACCATGCATAAAGAGTTTCTAAAACACTGATAATGTCCCTTAGTCATAAAAACACATTCTTCCCTTGCTTCTTTGTGTCTATCAACCTCCCTTTTTTTTTTAAATCAGAAACAATACTCTTCTTTGAATAAATATCTACCCAAGGTCATCATCCCTCTCTCGCAACAGTGAAACATAGAGTCCTTTAAGTTGTCACTGTTGACCCTCACTCTACTCCCAATATTCAATATAATTTCTTAACTTTCAGTACCACTTTACCACATATAATGTTGTACTTAAAGACCTGTGTGCATACTCCTCTTCAATTTGCCAGTGAGTCTACCAGAAACCTGCAACTGCCCAACAAAAAGTGTCCTAGTCCCCTTCTCTGTTGATGAAACTCAGTATCGTGTTGGAGACACTGGTCCTGTAAGCTGGCAAGTAAAAGTTCTAGACAAGCATATATATCAGGGAGGCAGCTATGAAGATGTTTGGCTGCCACATGCACGCGCGTGTTTGTGCGTGTGTGTGCACGCACTCACACACACATGCACTTATAGATAAGACAGAGAGTAGTCATGGCAAAAAGTGAGCTTGTTATCCATCCTAACAAATAGGATGGAGAAAATTGTGTCCAAAGACCACCAAAAATCCCCAAAGCTCTTCTAAAACGACTTCCAAATAACTGGTAGAATAAAACTTTTTAATGACTGGTAGAATAAAACTTTCAAATTTTGTCCCAAACTTATAAATAGACAGGCAGCAGAGGTAGACAGAGTTTGTGGATCACCCTCAGAAAGGTTTCCTGGGTTTTAAAAGCGACCAAGTTTTAGCTCCCAAAGAAAACTGAGAATCTTCCTTTCAAATTCTGTTACTGTTTGCTTCTCATCTCAAATTCGGAACTCTGTAGATAGTGTCACTTGATAAGAAGTCTGTTGGAGGGACTCCTGTAGTGTGGATCCTGAGGTTTTGTTTCTTTTCATATTGGAAGATGAAGCAACTGCTGTGGTATAACTTATTAAACTCTAAGACATGGGATAAAGACGATCAAATCATATTGGCAAGCATGTTGTATTCATAGTCTGCCTCTGCAAGATACAAAGACCAACTATGGGATAGATAGTATAAAACTAGGGTCAGTCTGTGAGTAGAATCTGGCCTGCCACCTGATTTTGTAATTAGAGTTTTATTGGAACACAGCCACGTTCAATTATTCAAATTTTATCTATGGCTGCTTTTGCAAACACAAGGCAGGTTTAGATATTTGAAACAGTGATATTATATCTAACAAAGCTTAAAATATTTGTAATATAATAATATATTTAGACCTTTACGGGAAAATGTTTGCTGATCTCTGGTGCAAAACGATGCTTCTGGTAGCAGTAGTGGCCAGTTTGTGGTAGTGTCTGCAGAAGCTCTAGTAAAAATTGGGACCTATGGCTAAACAGATGAATCCCAATGGAAAGTATTGGGTTGAATTCACGTGTCTATGGTGACACATCTACCGTTGTTGTCTTTGAAAACAACCTCTGAGATCACAGGCTTATATTTGAGCTGTATAGTACACAGTCTTCCTTCAGAGTCTGCACATTCTGTTATGTCACTGTAAACATCAAACACATTAGGTGTGTTCTCTTCACCCCATTACACAAGTTCTTTCCTCTCAATGAGCATTAATTAGTCAGGTGTGGTGTCCCATAAATTTTTTCTGTGCTCTATTTTTTTTTGTGCTCTATTTTTAAAATGTGGAAAGTAAGCTCTCTAGGAAATCCTTCATTTGGAGAATATGTTATTTAATGGCTCTCAGGAGCATAACATTGAATTAATCATAATCCTTGGATCACCCCTTGGTCTCACCATTTTCAGGCATGGTGTACTTTTATTTATGAAATCTAAAGCTTTGTCAATAAACTAAATCTAAGAGTCAGACTTCCCCCACCAACCCACCCCCTGTCTCCTCCAGTCTGAGGAAACCTCTACCTGAATCTTGAGTCCATCATGAATCTTCTGCTTATCACTCCCTTACTTTTAATTTTATACAGTTTTGCAATTGCATTTATGCATATTCCTAAAGAGAGAGAGAGAGAGAAAGAGAGAGAGAATGCATGTGTGCCTGTGTGTATGTGTGTTTAATTGCTTAAAACTTTATATATAGAGAGATTGAGGCTATATATAACTTGAAGGAACATTTTTCTCACTCATTGCTATCATTCATCCATGTTGTAACTATCCATTCATCCACATTATTATATAATTCTCATTAATTTATGGTTATAGCTGTAGAATACTATAATGGGTGAATGCATCACAATGTAGTCATCTAATTTTACCTTTAATGAGCATTTGGATTGTTCTTTGGGTTTTGCTATTTAGAACAGCTCCTACTATGTAAGTGCAAAAGTTTCTTTTGGGAATAGACTTGTCTGTGAAACAGTGCATTAAATGGTGTGTTAATGCTCAACTCTAAGAGGCAAATCCAAACTGTATTCTAGTAGTGATACCAATTTATGCTCTCAGCAGTAATGTGTCAGTGTTATTTAAACATATTGGTATTTTCTAGGTTTTTATTTTTCTCAAATGGTTAGGTATAAAATTGTATCTCATTATTTCAATGTGTATTTTTCTGATCATTAAAGAGAGTAAACATTTTCTTCATATGTTTATTGGCCATTTGCATTTCTTCCCTCTGATGTGCCTGTTCATTTATCTTGTCTGTTTTTCTATTGGGTTATTTGTCCTCTTTTTATTAATGAGTAAAGATTCTCTGTGTATTATTAACTGTAACCTGTTAGTTTGGTGCATTGTAAATACTTTCTCCCACCGCGTTATTTGTAATTTCATTCTTTATGTTGGCTTTTGATAAACAAAAATTCTTGTTTTCAGTAGCCATCTTGGACCCGAGGAAGAAAAAAAAATCCTTGCTTTTAATACAGTCAAAATTTTAAATTTTTTTCTCTGTAGCCAATGCTTATTTGTTACAGGTTTAAGAAATCTTACCCTCCCTAAAGATGTTAAAAAACAAAACTCTAAATTTTAAAAGATGTTTGAAAATGTTGTTTTGATATGTATATCTTTACCTGGGGTTTATTTTGTATACGATATGAAACAGAAATTCAATATTATCTTTTTCCATATAGATATGCTTTTTCCAGCTCCAATCTCTTTTCCTCCTTGATCTCTCATGCAACTGTGATCATATGCCAAAATCCCAAACACATTTCGACCTGTTTTTAGGCTCATTCTATTACACTGTGTCAATTTATCTATCCTTGCACTATTACCACACTGTGTTCATTATTATGGCTTTTTCATAAGCATTAGAATCCAGTAGGTAAAATCCCAATCCACCCCTCACAGACTTCCCTTTAGAAGTGTTCTGTTGGTGATCTTTTACTTGACTGTGTAAACTGGAAATAATCTTATCAAATTTTATGACTGTTACTTACTTTGAACCTACAGATCAATATGGGGAGAAATGTCATCAGTATAATTTTTTTGTTGTGTTTTTTTTTTGAGACAAGGCTTCACTCCACTGCCCAGACTGGAGTGCAGTAGCACAATCAGCTCACTGCAGCTTTGAGGACCTCCTGGGCTCAGGTGATCCTCTCACCTCAGCCACGCAAGTCGCTGGGACTACAGGCGCACTCCACCATGCCCAGCTAATGTTTTGTATTTTTTTGTAGAGATGGGGTTTTGCCATATTGCCTAGGCTAGTCTCGAATTCCTGAGCTCAAGAGATCAGCCCACCTTGGCCTCCCAAAGCACTGGGACTATAGGTGTGAGCCACTGCACCTGGCCATCAGTATGATATTAAGTTTCATCCATGAACATGATTTATCTATTTAGGATTTAGTATTTTCTTAATATGTTTTTAAAAGTATTATAATGTTACCTATAGAGATATCAAATATGTTTTGTAAATATCTATGAAGACTGGGCACGGTGGCTCATGCCTATAATCCCAGCACTTCGGGAGGCCGAGGCGGGAGGGTCTCCTGAGGTCAGGAGTTTGTAGACCAGCCTAACCAACATGGAGAAACCCCATCACTACTAAAAATACAAAAATTAGCTGGGCATGGTGGCAGGCGCCTGTAGTCCCAGCTACTTGTGAGGCTGAGGTAGGAGAATCGCTTGAACCCTGGAGGCAGCGACCCGAGATCACACCACTACACTCCAGCCTGGTGACAGTGAGACTCCGTCTCAAGAAAAGAAAAGAAAAAAAGTATATCTATGAAGTATCACTTCATGGAGACTTATCAGGTCAAGATCCTTTTCCTTCTATTTCTAAGTTCCTTTGAATGTTTATCATGATTAGTTATTAAATTGTATCAAATGTTTATGAAATGGTATTTGTAGTCTATTAATGTGATTAATTGCACTTATGAATTTGTCTATTTTGTTAGGTTTTTAAAAGACCAAATACTTGCCTTTCTTCACCGTTGAAAGGTAAGAGTAAATTTGTCCAAGACTGATTCCCTGCAGGGTACCTCCTGCAGTGCTCCACTGGAAACTAGCTATTGTTTAATATTTAAGGCAATCAGTCTTGTAGAGTGTTACAGTGAAGGCCTCAGGTTCTAGAAGGTTTGAATTAAGATTCATACCTTAGCCCCTCACCATGACAAAGGAAGTACTAGTGTTTCCTCATTAATAAATGCCATGATCAAGGAATAAGGATATAGATAAAAATGTTGCCAAGTCACAGTGCTATGACCTGTACACTTAGAGTCCATCACTTCATATATCAGGAAAGGGACTTGTGCTTCCTTCACAGTCCAAAGCCAGAGGTCCTCTCCCCAAATCTGGTGTCCAGTTCTGCCAGATATATGTAGAATGCCTAGATGATAGGGGACCTGCTCACCTGTTAGAATTTCTATCCACAAAGTATCCTTCAATAAATGATGTTCCAGAAATATTTGTGTGCCTCTTAATTTTATTTTTGTATTATTTTTTGTTGATTTTGGTATATATGTACACATATTCCTTTATTTCCATATTATTTGTGCTATTGTTTTGTGTTTATGACTTCTTGAGATAGATACCTAGTTTACTGATTGTAATACTTTCTTCTTTTCTTCTTTCTTTCTTTCTTTCTTTCTTTCTTTCTTTCTTTCTTTCTTTCTTTCTTTCTTTCTTTCTTTCTCTTTTTCTTTCTGAGAAGGAGTCTCCCTCTGTCTCCCAGGCTGGAATGCAGTGGCACATTCTCTGTTCACTGCAACCTCCACCTCCTCCTGGGTTCAAGCGATTCTCCTGCCTCCTGAGTAGTTGGGACTACAGGCGCGCGCCACCATGTCTGGCTAATTTTTGTATTTTTAGTAGAGATGGGTTTCTCCATATTGGCCAGGCTGGTCTCAAACTCCTGGCCTCAAGCAATCCACCCTCCTTGGCCTCCCAAAGTGTGGCAGTCCAATTCTTCCTGACAATCCCATAGACAGGCCTGCATGACAGCCACACAGACAAGCCTGCATAGCACTCCAGTTACATGGACAAATTTCCACAGAGCTGCCTTAACATTGAGCAAATAATCGGTGCCCAGACATCAAAGCTAGAAATGCAAACATGGCCATCAGGAGCCTTGCATAGCCTTCTCCCTTGCTGGAGCAAGTCAAAACAAAAGAGACAGCCTTCCTAGTGCCAGGACCCGTCTTGGGTTGACAGTATCTGAGATGAGTCAAGGTAACAGAGGCAACTGTTTGAATAGATTTACTGGAGAGTCTAAGGCAGCTCTTTGGACCAAGCTGTAAAGAAGATAAGCTAGAAATAATCACTCTGGTACCACAGTAGACAGGCCTTGAAGGCACTGGGGCACTCACAGCTTAATTGGATTTAGCAAGCATTTTTTTTCCCCCTCTGACCTTCTAGTTGAAACAAAATTAGTTACCTATAGATTTAGGCAAATGCTGTAGTGCACATAGGCACATAACCCCAACCTATATAAGCACTAAGAAAATTGTAACACTTTGAGTTGGTTTGGTGGAACTATCTCCAACCTTCTCCCTGTATTCAGCAATAGCAATAAATTCCCTTGTTTCCTAGTTTGTCTGCTTCTCGTTATTGGGCCAGGAGAAAATGCAGCCCGACCCAGCTCTGTTCTGAGAAGAAAAGTGTTGGAATTACAGGAGTGAGCCACTGTATCCAGCCTCTTTTTTTTCTCTTTCTTCTTTTCTAGTGTAAGTCCTTAAAGTTATAAGTTTCTCTTGAAGTACAATACACGTTGCTAAGTAGTGTTTTCTTATCATTTACTTCTAGACAATTTTTAATTTTCATATGATGTTTTCCTTAACCTGTGAGTTATTTGCTAATATTTTTTTAATTTCCAAATATGTGGAATTTTGTATTTACATTTTGCTATTAACTAACTTAATCACATTGTGTTCAAAGACTGGGATCTGAATGATGCTTGTTTTTTAAAATTTATCAGACTTATTTTATTGCCTGGATTCTGATCAGCTTTTGTAAATGTCTCCCATTTTCTTCAGAGAAATGTGCCATCTCTAAATGTTAGATGCAGAACAACTCTATATCTGCCTATCACATCAAGTTTGTTGCATGTATTGTTTAGATATTTTAGTGCTTAGATATTTTCAATATTTTCAAACTGTTATACATTTAACTTACCAATAATGAAAGGATGTACTGAAATTTTAGTATAATCCTGGATTTATAAACATTTCTCTCATATTATTAATTTGGATTCATGTATTTTGAGGCTTAAAATTTCTACACCTCCATATTGCATTTAATCCTTATTATTATTTGATGATATATTGTATTCCTAATCATTATTTTGTACTTTAAAGTCTATTTTATCGGATATAAATAGCTACACTAATTTTCATTTGGCTAACATTTGCCTGATGTATCTTTTCTTCATATTTTTGCTTTTGATCTTTAAATGTTCTTATCTTTTTGGTACACATTTGGATTATTTACTTATCAAACCATATCTTTTAACTGGTGAGTTCAGTCTAATTTTATTTTTTTAAATTGTTGATAAACTTAGACCTGCTTTTATTGTCTTAATTCATTATTTCAGTTTGTCCCACTTTTTATTTTATATTCTTACTTTATTTTAAAATTTACATCTCTATTTCCCTCTTAATGAGATCAGAACTATCCTCTTGATTCTTACCATACTATCATTATCTAGACTTTCAACTTTGCATCTGGGTTTTTGGGGAGAAGGGGAGTTAGCAATTTTGAAGCAGCAAATTTTCAAACAGCAAATTTTAAAACAGCAACAAATGTTTATTCTTTTAATCGTCTTTACCTCATACATTTCATGTATTTCCTGGATTTTCTCTATTTTATTTAAGTATTTTATCCAAAACTGTTTTAGTAGGAGCTTTTGTGTGGCAAACCTGAGATCTTGTCTGCCTGAGAATATTATTTTTATATTATACTCTCATTTCTGAAGAACAATTTGGCTCACACTAAATTTAAGATCTCTTTCTGTGATATTTTTAAAATATTGCTTCATTTATTCTTGACCCGAGTGCTGCAATTGAGGAACCTGAGATTGATATTTTCTTGTCCTTTTGCATGTCAATTTTTTATTCTCTTCAGAAATTTTTATATTTTTTCTTTGTCTTTGTTAGTCTTGAATTTCACTATAGTATTTGTGTATGTGCTTTTCAATATTTCTCTTTTTTAACTTTCTACAAGCTCTTTCAATATGAAGACTTGTAAAATATTTTAATTCCAAAAAGTTAGCACTTTTCCATTTTCCTCCTCGTCTCTTGGCTTCTCTTCTATATTTTCCTACTTTTTGTTCTTGGCTTCTTCCTTCTGGAGGATTTTCTCCATCTGATATTTTCTTTCAATACTTCATTCCTCAAGCTTTATCCGTTCTGCTACTCATCCCATCTGCAGCTTTCATTATGCAATTATTTTTTATACATAATATCCTCTGTTCTTTTGGTGTTTTGCTGTTCTTGTCTCATATTGTTAGTAACTATACTTTTTCTCTTTTATTATGTTTATTACTTTAATTTTTTGTAACTGTTCTGATATTCTGATTCGGTTTGTATCTGTAACCTAATCTGTTATTTTTTAGTTCAAATGGCTGTGCTCTCAAATGTCTTTTTATTTGAGTCTGGGAGCTCATCTTACCTTGAAAATATTGGCTTATCTGTCAGGCAATGGTAGGAAGGAAGACCAGACCTCATTTTCTGTCAGTCACAATCAAATCAGGAAAGGGAAATAATGAACCTTTGGATACAGAATCTCAGGTACCCACACACACACACACAAAAGACAATAAATCACTCGTCCTCCCAAACTAACTCCACAGATCAAGTTTATATTTCAATTGTTTGTTCCCCAAGTTTAAATATTATATCATTAGGAGGATTTTTTTTTAACATTGTAATTCCCCAAACTTGAGAACCAAGCTAGCTTCATGGGTATGTGTGACCTGTTCATGCTCACTGAGGGTGTCATGCTTGGTTTAATTGTCTGCAGGCTGGTCTTGTTTAACTTTTGTGTTTTTTTTTAAGAGACAGGGTCTCATGGCATTGGACAGGCTAAAGGGCACTGACTATTCACAGGAGCAATCCCACTACTGATTAACACAGGCTCCACATTTTTTTTTTTTTTTTTTTTTGAGATGGAGTCTTGCTCTGTCCCCAGGCTGGAGTGCAGTGGCACGATCTCGGCTCACTGCAACCTCCGCCTCCCATACTTACACCATTCTCCTGCCTCAGCCTCCCAAGCAGCTGGGACTACAGGCGCCCACCACCACGCCCAGCTAATTTTTTTGTATTTTTAGTAGAGACGGGGTTTCACCATGTTAGCCAGGATAGTCTCGATCTCCTGACCTCCTGATCCGCCTGCCTCAGCCTCCCAAAGTGCTGGGATTACAGGCATGAGCCACCGAGCTAGGCCTGGGCCCCATATTTTTATTCAGCTGGGCATACTCATCACAAATGAAGGAGTCAACCAAGAAAAAAATACATCATTGAGTTTAGGAAACAAGCGCTCTTATTCAAATGAATGGAATTTCTGGAATGAGAATGAAAAGAAATTACTGTGCAGCAAAAATGGAGAGCAACAGTTTAATTGGATCAGGAGGATAAATGTCTCTCAAAAGGAAATTTCCAAGGAAAAATCAAAACTAGTATTTGTTGAATGTATTAAGCTGGAATGTTGAGTCTTTGAACTTAGTGATTGAGAATGTTGAGTCTTTGAATCTACTAATCTAGAATGTAAGGTCCGTGAATGCAGTAAGTAGCACACAGTGGTACTCAATGTATTCTTTTTCAATATTCCTGATATGACTTCACTTTTTCTGGCAGAGTTGGAAACAAAGTGATAGAAACAAAGAAAACTAAGTAAAGAAAAAAAGCAAGGCAATTTTAATTACAGGAAAAACAAAAAGTTGCATAAGAAATGTAATTATACTACAATATATGAATCAGCTATGAATAATATTTACATAGTCATAATTACATAAACATTGAATACTGATTTAATCAAAATTATAAGGAACTATATTGAGATGTTTTCAAAAGGAGTAATGAATATATGGGGAAATACGTTATTTAAGAAAGCTTTTTTTAAAAGTTACATCTTTCATAGTAGATTTTAAAACTACATCTTTCATAGTAGATAAAAGCAGAAGGCCATTACTTAGATTTTCTTTTAAAAGAGGCAATACCAGAAGAAATGAAAATATTGAAAATAATTGCCTTAAAAGAGGGGAATTTGGAAATGGGAAAAGTGACAAAGGGGATTATTATTTTGTTGTAAATCTTATAAAACTATTTTCAGGCAATTTATGCATACATAATTTATTAAAAGTCAATTTAAAATAAAACATAAAAAACCTATATGGAACTAATATACTCAATGACAAAAATTATGTAGAAGATGGGATTTGGTGGATATCAAAAAGTTAAATCTCAAAGTTTCCTAAACTGTTTGGGAGAATGATCGAAGCATTGACAAACTTTAGATCTCGTTAGAAAAATATAATGTACATATATATTAAAATGGAAAGAGAGTCAATAGAATTGTAGAAATAGAACACTGACCTTTGCTTCCAGTAACAGTTCAGAGGAGAGTTCTGCGAGACTTTCCCACTAAAGAACACAGCTTCTGTAAAGAAAACACACTTTTACAACACACCGTGGGTCTCTATTGAGGTAGGGGAGGTCTAAAAATATCCTAAAACTTTATATCTTCATCCCCACACCTGACCTGCACCTGGGTTGCTCTGAAGGATGAAGACAAGAGAGCAACACTAGTATTTGGATACTATACCTTAAGCCAGAGGCAACAAAGGGAAGCTAAACATGAGACTTCTGCACTGAGCCAAAATCTAGAGAAAAGATTCCATGTCAGTGGTGCCCCCGGCTATCAACAGAAGCAGAAGAAAAGTCTTCCTGTCTGGAGAAAAATGTCCCTCAACTTAGGTATATGATTAAGATCAAATAATCAGCTCCAAAATAATGGAAAGACAAATCTTTTGAGAGAAAAGAAATAACAAACAGAATCAGATTACTGAGAACTGCAGGTATTAGAAACCTCAGGCACAGAGTATTGAACAGTCATTGTATTAGTTCATTTTCACACTGCTGATAAAGACATACCTGAGACTGGGTAAGTTTTAAAGAAGAAGAGGTTTAATGAACTCAGTTACATGTGGCTAGGGAGGCCTCACAATCATGACGGAAGGCAAAAGGCACTTCTTAGATTGTGGCAGACAAGAGAGAATGAGAGCCAACTGAAAGGGAAAACCCCTTATAAAACCATCAGATCTCACGAGACTTATTCACTACCACAAGAACAGTATAACAGAAACCTCCCTGTGATTCAGTTATCTCCCACTGGGTCCCTCCAACATCACATGGAAGTTATGGGCGCTACAACTCAAGATGAGATTTGGATGGGGACCCAGCCAAACCGTGTCAGTCATGTATAAAACTTAAAGAAGTAAGGGGTTTCTGCTATTAGTAGTGATGGTCTAGAACAGGGGATTGGCAAACTATCACCTCTAGGCCAAATTTGGCTTATGATCTATTTTTGTATGGCCTGTGAACTAAGAATAGTTTTTACATTTTTAAATTATTGAAAAAATTTAAGAATAATATTTAGTAGCACACAAAAATTATATAAAATGCAATATGTTCCAGCTCTGGGAAGATGAAATAGATATACTTTTCCCTATTTCTCCCATTATATAAGGCTAATAATTCAGGATATTACATATAAAATCAAACATAGGAAGACTCTGCTTACTATTTAACCCAGAAATACCAGTAAATAAAGCTTCTTTGGTTTCTTTAGCCAAAGGACCAGGAAAGGGGCAGTTTACCTGCACTGGAAAATTTTTTGGATAATAATCTCTCCACTCCTCCTAAAGACCACAGAAAAAAAACAGTGGTCTCACCCCCCTTAATGCCAACAATGGTGGAATAAGGGACCTAGATGTCTACCACTGAGAGGCTATAACAAGGCAGTCCAATATCTACTTCCCACCTCCCTGCGGTTTTGTCAGAAGAGTGAAAGTAGGAACCAGGAACTTCATCCTTGCTAACCAGTATGAGCCTCCAGCCCCATAATGTCAGTGGAGATCACATGGTGAGCCTAAACTTCTAACTAACTCAGTACCTTTTCCTTACTGGGTGATGCCAGAAGAAGCCTAGTGAAGAGTCAGGACTTTCACCTTTGCCCAGTGGTAATGAAGCAGCTCCCACTGAAGAGACCACATAAAGAGCCAGAACACCCATCCCCTCCCAGTAACAAAGAGAAGGCCCCCACCTCCCACCCCAGCTAGCTACCAATGGAGGCCATGTCAAGAATTGGGACTTTAACCTTTACCTGGTACTTAAGTGGCGGTGTCATCCATTGCCCTATAAAAGTCATTGTCAGAGAAAGCCAGTTAAAAAGGGTTTAACTATTAATACAACAACAACCAACATGAATATTCAGAACATTATGCTGAGTGAAACAAGTTAATCCTAAAAGGTTACTTGCAGTCTTATTCCATTTATACAACATTCTTTAAATGACAAAATTATACAAACAGATATCAGATAAGTGGCTACTAGGAGCTGAAAAGAGCACACAAGTGGGAGGGAAATGGACGTGGTTATAAAATAAAAACATAAGGGATCCGTATGGTGATGGAAAAGTGCTGTACCTCGTAAGTATGAATGTCAATATTCTGGCTCTGTTATTGAACTAGAGTTTTTCAACATGTTACCACTGGGGGAAACTGGGTAAAGAGTACATGCATCTTTCTGTATTATTTCTTACCCACTTCATGTGAATCTTCAGTTACCTCAATATAAAAAGTTTGGTTTCTGAAAGGCATGCAGAAATTATATGAAATTCAATTTTCAGTGTCCAAAAAACAAAGTTATGTTGGAAAACAGCCATGTTAATTCATTTATGCATTGCCTATGGCTGCTTTCATGCTTCAGTGATGGAGTGGAATCATTAGAAGGGATACCATAGGGTCTACAAAGTCAAAAATATTTACTATCTGGACCTTTTTAAGAAATGTTTTCTGAACTCTGATCTAGATAAACCAGACCAACCTTCTTACTGAAGTAGTAGTAAAAAGTTTTTTGTGTATGTGTTTACATATATTTAAATATGATAAATTTACTCACCAAAATTTAGCAGAAGATAAAATTAAATGTAGTCCCAACATTGAACAATGTTTTTGTCCAGAAGACATTTTTTGATCTAGAATAAATAACAGCAAAACTCATCTATTTCTGTGGATCATGGGGGCAAAAGGCTGACTCAAGTGGATCTAAGAGAAAAGAAGAAAAAAAATATTTCTGCAAATGGTAAAGAAATTTTTTTCATGGTCACTAATGACTAGGGTGACCTTATGTTCAGTTTTCCCAAGACATTTTTGTCTTATGCCTATGGTTTTACCATCATAATTAATACTCTCCCCCTTTCTGTTTTAGAAAGGTTAAGTTTGAATTATAACCAATATAGTCACCTTATCAATGACTTCTCCATTGCTAAATCCAGTAGATGTTTCTCACTGTTAACTTATTTGACTTAGTGGCATTTGACAAAGTCTATCATTCCCTTCTCCTGGAAACTTTCAACATTGGGCTATTAGCACACCATACTTCATGGTTTTCCTACTATCTTACTGATTCCTTTTTTCAGAGTCTTTTGGTGGACCCTTCTCTTCCACAAGATCTTTGAACACTGGAATACTTCATGGTTCACTTCTTGGTCCTTTTCTCTACTCCATCTATATTTATTTCTTCAGTGATCTCAACCAGTCTAATGACATTTGAATACGACCTATAGGGTGACCATTCCCAGATCAATATATCGAGTCCGGACATTATTACAGAACTTCCATCACATGCTTACTCAATAGCTCCACGAGATCTCTAACGAACATACCAAACTCAACATACATAAAACAAGACTGTTTTCCCTCTTCTTCCCTCTCCCCACTGACTCTTCCCCCCAAAAAGAAGACCCAGTTCAACCTGCAGGTTTCCTTATCTCACTAGATGGCATATTATCTCTCTGCCTTCTTAACCAGAAACATTGGGACAATACTTACTTTTCCTTGTCTCTCAGCACTTTTTCTCTCAGCATGCAATGCTTCATTTGACCAGAGGACATTTTTCTGCTCTAGTACAAATAACTGCAAAACAATCTATTTATATGGCTTCTGGAGGCAAAGCCTGACAGAAGTGAATTTAAGAGAGAAGGATAGTAGAAGTTGTTCTGCAAAGAGGGGAAAATGTTCTTTTCAAGGGCACAAATGAATACAATGGGTTTATGTCCAGGACAATTCTGGTTTATGTCTCCTTTTTTTTTTTTTTTTTTTTTTTTTTTTTTTTTTTTTT
>NW_016809129.1:563443-565656 GCF_001698545.2 Rhinopithecus bieti | reverse complement strand
GATCTCCTGACCTCGTGATCCGCCCGTCTCGGCCTCCCAAAGTGCTGGGATTACAGGCTTGAGCCACCGCGCCCGGCCCAATTCTGGTTTATGTCTCCTGCCTTGGCATAATACTTAATAGCATCCCTAGATAGTTTTAGAACTATCTAGTACAGATGCTAAAAATTGTATCGTCAACCTCCTCAAATCCTGTTGATTGATTTTGTCTTCAAAACAGATTCAGAATCTAAGTGTTTGTCACCTGTGCAAGTCACCATCTCGTCTTACCTGCTGCATCTTCTCTCTCTCTCTCTCTCTTTTTGTTTTACGCTCTTTGGAGCATGTCACTCTTTCACTCAAAGTCCTACAGTGACTCCTTGTTTTATCCAATAAGTGCCAAAGTTCTTACATGGCCTACAAATGTCTATTTAATCAGCCCATTCCTTCCCTGATCTTCTCTGATGTCATATCATACTTCTTTCCCCATCATACACTCTGGTCCAACGAGATTGGCCTCCTCCATGTGAGAAAAGCTATCATTTTTAAACTGTTTGCCCACCACCCCACCCCTACTCACCATCTATAAAGTTCTTCCCCCAGACTCCACATGGCTTTCTCACCTCCATCATGTCATAGGTCAAATATCATCTTTTCAATAAAATCTACCTATTGACCTTATTTAAAATTTTCAACTCTGCACATATGGATCCCACTTTCCTCTTTCAAATTCTTTTCCATATTCTTAGCACTTTTTGACATACAACCCTGTGTATTCATTAATTTTTTTTAATTGACTGCCTTTCCCTTGTACAGCAGAAATTTCTGTTTGTTTTATTCACTGATATATCCTAGGTGCACATAGCAGGTACTCAATAAATATATGTTGAATAAATTAATGAGTGAAAAGGTAACAATTTTAAAACTTTCAAATAACATTAGAATAGTCTTACTGATTTGCATTTGCAAGGCCCAAATGTAATTCTCTTAATTCGTTTTATTAGTTTTTTAATTATAAAATTAAAACATGCTTATTGAGCATATTTAGTTAATTTTGATAAATACAAACTTCTAAGAAACTGAGAAATGTATTCAGACTTAGAAAATTACCACATTAAATCATTAAATAGAAATCCATGGTGGTTGGGGAAAAAAGCAAAGCTATTGCCTTGGAAAAAGTTAAATTTGTATAACTATTTGATATCTCAATCACATACATAGATATAAATGTAGATGTAGACATAGGTGTAGATATGCCTATAGATACACACAGGTAATTAAATATGAGTTAGTTTGCACAGTAGCCTGCTTTCTGCTCTCTGCTAAGCAACCTCAATAAAGAAAAGGTGGCAAATTGGAATCTACATCTGATGAAATATATCATGCCTAAATTAAAAAAAAATTAATTTGGACCAAGTTTGTAGGAACAATTAACATGAATTGACACCAATATGGTCAAGTAATGGTATAAGGAAATCAAATGTCACCAAGGTTCCCAAATTATAAACCACGTCATGCCAACAGCAAAAGATTGCAGAAAAATCACACTGAGAAATGTCAGAATAAATCATTGAACTCTTTTGAACCAAAAGTAATTTATTTGGCTTTGCAAATGATACGGAATATTGCCTTCAGTTTTTTATATTTTCAAATAGTACATTGAAGAGAAAGCAGAGATGAGCAACAGAAATAAATATGGCTTGATCAAGCATAGGTGTCCTTAGGCAATTAAATAAAAGCAAACTCAGTATTATACTCAGTGACCACCACAGACAAGGAAGAGTGGATTAAACATATAGCAATTTGCCTCAGGGAACAAGAGTCCTGGAGATAGACAATCCAGATTTGTAAAAGTGGTTCAGTGAAGCCTTTAGAGAAGGATCACTCTATCTCTTCTCGATCTCCTGACCTCGTGATCCGCCTTTTTTTTTTTTTTTTTTTTTTTTTTTTAGACGGAGTCTCGCTCTGTCGCCCAGGCTGGAGTGCAGTAGCCGGATCTCAGCTCACTGCAAGCTCCGCCTCCCGGGTTTATGCCATTCTCCTGCCTCAGCCTCCGAGTAGCTGGGACTACAGGCGCCCGCCACCTCGCCCGGCTACTTTTTTGTATTTTTAGTAGAGACGGGGTTTCACCGTGTTAGCCAGGATGGTCTCGATCTCCTGACCTCGTGATCCGCCCGTCTCGGCCTCCCAAAGTGCTGGGATTACAGGCTTGAGCCACCGCGCCCGGCCCTTTATTT
>NW_016809129.1:509138-563034 GCF_001698545.2 Rhinopithecus bieti | reverse complement strand
GCCAGGATGGTCTCGATCTCCTGACCTCGTGATCCGCCCGTCTCGGCCTCCCAAAGTGCTGGGATTACAGGCTTGAGCCACCGCGCCCGGCCTCTATCTCTTCTCTTGACATCATTACTATATGTGCCTTTATCTTCATACTTGCCATCTCCTGGTTGTAAGACGACCGCTCTACATCACATCCACATTCCAGACAGGAAGAAGGAGGAAGAGAAGAGGTAGAACTAAAAGCCTCAAAAGGGCAAAAGCTTTCCCCAAATCCCTGGCTGACCATGCATTATTCGTTAGCTAGAACTGTGTCCCATGGCGACCTCAGTGAAAAGAGTCTGGAAAGACAACTGTTTTTGGATGGCACATTGTCAATTCAAACAAAATTGGGGTTCTTTTAGTAAGAAAGCAGGGAATAATGAATATTTGATAGGCAAGTAGGAGTAAATGTACTGATAAAGGACATATAGAAAGAGAAGAAAATTTGGTAAAGAAGATGGCTTTGAGAAACAACTACATTTAGGGGCAGGTAAAAAAAAAATGAATAATCACAGGAAAGAGAAAAAAAATAACCAAAGATGTAAAACAAAAATAGGAATATTGTCAAAAAGTTATTCATGTTTTTGCAATATTATTAGGTTTGTAAAATGTTTTGACTTATTTCTCAATTATCTTTGAATGTAAGGAAGGTAATTACATTATAATTCTATAAGTCATGACCATCCAACAATTGACAGTTAACATTCCTCTTCAACAGGTAAGATTAATAAATACAGAAAAGCATAGTGTCGGTTCCTGAAGCAGAAAACTGAGGCAAAAGAAAGTTCTTTACAGACATCTGATGCTGTAACTGTTAGTCAACTGACAAAAATTTAGATCATTTCAAATCACAACACAGTCAGCTGATGTGTCCATTTAAATAAATATTTCTTTTTATTGAGGAAAAAAAAGTTTTTTCCTTTGTGAATGCAATTTCACGGCCAAAAGAATAACTATTTTTGTTGTTATATCAAATATGTTTTTTAATTGCTCTTTTGCTAAATGTACTCTATGCACTAAATGACCTGACCTGAATCAAGCCAGAAATTTGTTAGACTTGTAACTCCAAAGTTTGAAGATGAAATTAGAATGTTTCTTTTCATTTGTAGCTTGCTGCTTTTGGTTAAGCATTCTCAGTGTGCATCATTGTTAGCATAAATGAACTGATTAAAGATATTTTGATAGCTAAAACTGTAAAATCTCATGTAAACTTGAATATATTTTCAAAATTAAAAAGGAAAATTTACTTAAATGTTCATATACATATGTTTGGGGTTAATTTAAACTTTAAAAGTTAATGTGTACTGCAATAATATTTGGAACAAATGTGTTTCATTTTCTTTCCAGAACAAGTAAAATTAAGAGATAAAACTCTTTAATTTCAGTACTGTCGGTCAACAGAAATAAATTAGCCACATTCATTTGACACCATAATTTAACATTTTACTCATTACGAATAAATTATGCTCTACTTTCTTTGCATCTTATTTTTTAGAAAACACAAGTTATTTTAATCAACAAAAATAGGAGTAGAAAGTGTTGCTTCTTCCTTTTTCTTTAGTATAATAACTAGCCTCAAAGCAGTTTGTTTTATTTATTTATTTATTTGAGACAGAGTCTCACTCGGTCACCCAAGCTGGAGTGAAATGGTGCAATCATAGCTCATTGCAGCCTTGCCCTCCCGGGCTCAGGTGATCCTCCCATCTCAGCTTCCAGAGCAGCTGGAACCACAGGTGTGCACCACCATGCTTGGCTAATTTTGTGGTTTTTATAGAGACGAACTTTTGCCATATTGCCCAGGTTGGTCTCAAACTCCTGAACTCAAGCGATCCACCAGTCTCAGCCTCCCTCTCAAAGTGTTGAAATTACAGGTGTGAGTCACCATATCTGGCCTGATTTTATTTATTTATGAAAAAAAAAATCTGAAGTTCCCTGATCTTCTATGTAACTGATGTTAAAATGTTACCTGATATATTAAATAGAAAATAATTAAGCCCCAGATCATTAAATAATAATTCTTTCAATTGCTGTCACAATAATTTTATATATGGAAAGCATAGCGATTAATGAATGAATGTCATGAAACATAAGTATGAATGTTTTTTCAAAACAGCATGGAAGTTGTAAATCTATTTCTTTATGGAGGATATAGAAAAGTACATGCAAATTATCTTATAATATTTCATACTATGAAGGACATCTTTTAGAAGTTTTCATCATGATTCAAAATTATAGAAATGAGATGTGGATAATAAAAAAGATTTTATATTTGGCTTTGGAATTTGTATACTTACAACTTAATAAGAGTATTTCCTGTTGATATGGTTTGAAACTTAAATTGAAATATCAAGCTCCATGGTACCACTTGTGAAGAGCTTAGAAATTTTAAAAACCTATCAAACAGCATTGGAAACCCAGGAGGAAAGCCTCTTATTGTAATAAAGAGCCTGATTCCATTGTTGATGTTTGACTGCTGGAAGTTTTCAAGCCTCATGACTCCCCTGTCCCTTGCTGCCCCACATCTGGGCAGGCTGAGAAGTTTCAGTATGCCCCTCCCTTGGTGCCCACGGGATTTTTCAAGCCATACAAGGCCTGGCCTGTATGTGCCAGAACTCTCACCCCAGCTCGATCACCTAATCTCATTAAAAACAGGGCCTGTCACCTTTCTCTGCTCTCCAAGCCTTTTTTGGATCAGCTTATAATCCTGTCCTATTCTCCCCAGAAAGCCTCATTATGTAAGTAATAAGCCTTTTCATTCCCTCATGGGGTGTGTGTGTGTGTGTGTGTGTGTGTGTGTGTGTGTGTATGTGTGTGTGATCAGTAATCTTCACATCCAAATCAAATTTTGGATGGAGGTTCCTTCCTAATACTGTGAGTTCCTTCCTGATACTATGGGGTGACTGTAACATTTATCTACCTAGAACAACAGAGCAACCTGGTCTCAAAATATCATATCAAACTATTGAAAAAGGAACAGCAGTATCTCATAAGGCAAATTCATATTTCACAATCGTAGATTCAGCCATACTATGAAGCCTGAGTCTTTATAAGATTGTGCTTACTATGCTAATTATAAAGCCTTAAGAAACATTTACTGAATATATATTACTTAAATAGCTGTGCTAAATTCTGGAATTAGGGCCATAAGCAAGAAAATCAAAGGTGAATAAAATGCATTCCCTTTTCTCAAAGAAGCCCAATAAGGACACACCAACTTAACATAAGAAACACTGCTCAATGCAGTAAAGTACTATAGATTTGGTCATTTCTCCCTGAGAGTGGTAGGTGGCATCTGAGCTTGCCATTCTTAGACCCATAGATTTCTATAGGCAGAGCAAGAAAGCCTGTAATGAAGGAAACCAAAATTTTTTTTTTTTTTTTTTTTTTTTTTTGAGACAGGATCTCACCCTTTCTCTCAGGCTGGAGAACAGTGGTACGATCAAGGCTCACTGCAGCCTCAACCTCCCCAGGCCCAGGTGGTCCTTCTACCTCAGCCTCTGGAGTAGCTAGGACCACAGATGCTTGCCACCACACCCAGCTAATTTTTGTATTTTTTGTAGAGATGAGGTTTGGTCACATGGCCCAGGCTGGTCTTGAACTGGGCTCAGGCGATCTGTCCACCTCAGCCTCTCAAAATCCTGGGATTACAGGCAGGAGCCACCAAGCCCTGCCTGAGACAAGAATTCCTGATGCATTCAGGGAACTGGGAATGTTCCAGAAGCAGAAGTGGTCGAAAGGCAGAGGAACCACATTTCCCTTTTATAAGATTACTCTGACGGCAGCATGGAGGATAAGTTTAAAGACAGTGAATGGAGGAAGAAAGACCAATCAGGAACTCATTTTAACAGTCTAAGTGGGAGAAGAAGACCAAAAATAGTGCAGTTACATTCAAAACTGAAATGAGGGAAGTAACTATACTTTGAAGTTGAGGGAATATCGTATAAGAAATGCATTCAGTTTTCTAGATGGTATAAGTTTAATATTTATAAAACAAACATGGTATATCATGGGGTTAAATGTGATTTTTCTGGTTAATTCAACTCCAAAAGCTTAAAACAATATGATAGGCACCAAATTGCCCAATGCCTTTAACACAAGGTACTAGACCACATAGGCAACAATGCTAAAAGATTGTAGAATTAGTTCTGCCAGCATTAGTCCATCACATTCACTCCCTGCTCCAACATGCTCACGAAGCATATGGGGAAGGGAAAGGGAAAGTGTTTCACCCCACCACCACCAATTCCCTGTCCGCAGCACAAGTGAGCAGGATGTTAAGGGAACCATTTAGAGAGCTTTACAGGTAGCCCCTGGAGTCTGAGTGATGCAGAAATTGATACCTCATTCCACTGAAGAGAAGGAGGTGTGGCTAGCTAGACATTCTGACAGCAGAGGAGAAGAGAGGTGCTCTGTCCGTTTGGTGTGCACTTTCAGGGTCTAGTGGGGACAAAGGATGAGTGAGTTTTCCAGAAGCCGATTGCGGACCCTGTGTCATCTTAAAAGGGACTGAATCTGGACAAGGAATGGCCCAGAAACTGTAGGTGAGAAATCCCCAGTGATATTGAGATTCTGATGTGCCCATAAAAAACCCCAGCAGAGAAAGAATCAACATTTGGAATCAGCCACACCAAGAAAAGAGCAATGCTAGATTATAACTAATGTTTGTGCGGGCAAATGTTTAACGACTGGCTGTCTCAAAAAACTGCATGTATAAATATATGCGTGTGTATGTATGTATACATAGGTTTATTATAAATTTTATTGAAAGATGCATAGCAAATATTTTACACATAATAATATACAATACTCTTTATGCAAATTCCATAGAGTCAACTGATTCTCACAGAATCCTTTCATTGATTTTTGCTGAATCCTTGTATTACCCAAACTAGAACAGCAATTGATGAGTGTAGTTTGAATGTTGCTTGACTTTTCTATTTACATTAACTAGTAAGATGGAAGTGAAACAAAGGAACTATAGGTTGCAATTCCACTTGTTTGTCTGATATTAGTGAGTTCTTTGCTAAATTGAATAGCAGCTCTCTGACAAAAGAAGCCCCTGTCACAATATACAGGAGGATCTTGACCCTGGACAATGAATCTAGAAGTCTTTAGAAGGACTTCAAGGCAGTTTCATACTGCACCAACTTTCTATTTCATTCAGCACATTTTTGTTGAATATATACTACCTACTAAACATTGGAGATACAAAGGGAGACAAAATAATCCCTGAGATTAAGTAAGGAGTTTATGGTGGTGGTGGGGTCGGGCAGTAAGAATTTACAATAAAGTGGGATAAGTCTAAATTTAGATGATGACAAGGTGCTATAGGAACACACAGAGAGGACACCTAGTTGTCTTAAGGATGTTAGATAAAGTATCTTAGAGGAAGCAATGGCTTGATGAAACCAAAGGTTGATGAGTTAGCTAGGGAAAAGTAGTTGGGAAAAAGGTATGTGCAAATGCTCAGAAAGAAATTGGCATATCCTGGAATCTGGAAGTGTAGTGTGGCCCGAATGGACCACAGTGTGAGGGAGATAATGTGAAAATAAGGTGAAGCAAGATTGGATCTAAATGGGCTTAAGGAATGTATTTCCTCCTCCTAGAAATGAATGCTTTGTTTGGCTGCTATACTAGTAACAGGAATTAGACACGTTTATTAAACCGCTTATCATTTAACTTGGTAAATCAAAGAACAATGATTTTTATGGGTATCAGTAAATATCTGTAATTAGATACGTGGTAGGCTTTCCTGTTCATATATAATGGTTATTCTCAGTGTTTAAAGAATTAAAGGGACACTGGTAATTACCAGTTTTAGAGTGAGCCATTTGAGAGATAATACCTTACCATTACAATAGTACCTTACCATTACCAATAGTAAAATAATATGAATAGTGAATAATATAGTAAAAACAGTTAGAAATAATTTAGCAATTTCTTAAAAACAATTGACCACCACGAAAAAAATTCACAATAAAACGGAGACTGGGAATGTTTCGTTCAACTTTCAAACATGCTGCTATTGATTGGAAATGTAAGAAATGTTCATTTGTTTTGACAAAATGGAAAGCAACTGTACATTATTACTGGAAACTTTAGCTGAGGTCAACGTTGTAAATGTAAAGGATAATTTCTTAGAGAACAATTCAGTAGTGTTTTGCCTTGTCATGAAGAATTTTGTGCTTCCACAAACAAAACCTTGGATTGTTAGGTGAACGGTGGCAATGAAGTGGTTTTCAGAAGACTGTTTCTTCATCTACAAAAATGACAGGAGTGGCGCTGTCATTCTGCCAATAAGACATTCTGCCAATAAGTGGGGCTCCTTCTGCCAATAAGAGAGAGCATGAGATCTGCGCCTCTAATTTCTCTCAGAAACAAATAATGAGAACTTCATACCAATTCATCTATTATAGGAAAGCTTTGTCCCGTGAGAATACTGGTCTATCTTTAGATATGTAATTTATCAAACTTCTTTGGGCAACCCATCCTCTTTACTTTTTTATTTTTTGGTCTTCTCTTTGTCAGATTTTTATGGAATAACTACATTCAGGTGTAGTAACAGTAACGCAAAGCTCTGAAAACCACGAGACAATTCGTTGCTTCCGAAACGCAGCGGGCAGCAGGCACTCGAGAAGACTAAATTGAGCTCCCGAGCACCCGTAGGTCGGATTCCGTGGATCAGGCACCGGAAGTGACCGCTTCTTGGCTGCTTCCTCTCCTGGAGTCCAAAGTCCCGGTGCTCCGCCGCGATATTCACTAAACAACTGGGAGTCAGGCAGCATGGAGGCAGCGCGCCCTCCCTCGACTGCAGGGAAGTTCGTGGTGGTCGGCGGCGGCATCGCGGGCGTCACTTGTGCGGAGCAGGTAGGGCGGTGCTCAGGTGGTTCCGCCTCTTTACCCCAAAGGCGGTAGCGCTGAAGGCTTTCCTCCCACCCCCTCCCTTTTTCTTCTTCCGGGTTCCTCTTTTGCTGGATCCTTTTCGCACTTACTGCTCCCAGATTTTAGAAACTGCTTGGTGGTCCTCATACGGCCTCACTAGCTTTCTCTCAGGCGCAGGGAGGAGTGGGAGGCAAATTATTGCCGAGAAACCAAAGCTGGCAGATCCGTGCTCAGATCCTTGTAATGTCAGAGCAGACATGAGGACTTCGTATTTAGACAAAAAATTCAGCCCTCGTTCTTTTTTTTTTTCTTTTTATTTGAGACGGAGTCTCACTCTGTCGCCCGACCTGGAGTGCAGTGGTGCGATCTTGGCTTAATGCAACCTTTGCCTCCCGGGTTCAAGCGATTCTTCTCTTATGTCAGCCTCGCAAGTAGCTGGGATTACAGGCGCCCGCCACCACGCCCGGCTAATGTTTGTATTTTTAGTAGAGAAGGGTTTTCACCATGTTGGCCAGGCTGTTCTCGAACTCCTGGGCTCAAGCAGTCTGCCTGCTTCCGCCTGCCAAAGTGCTGGGATTACAGGCCTGAGCCACAGCGCCGGGCCCTCAGCCCCCTTTGTTAATTGTCATAGGTGACTGAGTTTAGTTTCCAGATAGTTGCCGAGTCTTTAGTGCACCTTAACTAATTAATAAAGAATCCCATACGTAAGTTTTCTATACTTTGAACTCCCAAGATAGAAGATACTTTATTTCTAGTAATGTTTTGTAAAACAATCAGGAAGGGATTATGTGCATGTAGGGCATGCTTTCCTGTTGATACTGAATAGCCAGACCGTATATATTCATATACATGTGTGTATTCCAAAAAGTTCTAGGTTATTTTGTTGATATAAACATGAGCAATCGCTGAAGTCATAAGAAATAGTGCAAGAAACTGAAGTGTTTTCATTATTGGATGCGTATTTTTCATTTTTTCACTAAGTAAGCATATATGATGCAGGCACCGTATTTAAGGGCTGAGTGTTCAACTATAAACAGCATGGTATACCATACTAGGGACCCACAGCCTAGTGGAAGAGGCAATGTTGTATGTCTATGCAAGAGATATCAACGGTTATCTTAGGGGTGCCTGTGGAGTAGGTAGGGAGTGAATTAGGGAAGAGGAAATTTTTTTAATCGAAGGAGGTATTTTTAAAATCTCATTTTGAGAGAATGAGTGAAAGTTCAAGTATTCAAGAAAAAAAATGCCATCTCCAGTGGAAAAGGATGGATCATCAGCGAGCAGTAAAGCTTAAAGCATAGATCATAAGGAATCTTATAAATCATGCTAAGAACTTAAGAAGAATTTACAAGTAGTCAAATGTTTTTGAGCAGTGGAGTAACTTGATGATGTGAAAAGGTTTGAAAGATGATTAGTTACAATGTATTTGTGGCAGAGGCAGCTGGTTTATACGTGAAACTGGAGAGTCAATTTCAAGGTGATTTGAGTAGTATAAAGAAGTTTTGAGGACCTCATCTAGCAATGGAAACAAGGAGATAAATTACAGAATATACAAAGGAAAGAAAGATGGAGAGAGTAATAATATTGCCAAATATAGAAAGTTCAAATAGAATGAGACTAAGAAGAATCCCATGGGTGCTGGGCACCATAGCTCACACTTGTAATTTCAGAACTTTGGGAGGCCAAGTTGAGAGGATTGCATGAGGCCAGGAGTTCGAAGCCAGGCCGGGCAACATGGCAAGATCCCATCTCCATTAAAAAAAAGAAAAGAAATAATCCCTTGGATTTTAAGGATTCATAGATACCTCAAACATGCTGTTTTAGTGATATAGTAGGAATAGAAGCCACATTATTGAGGGTGGTGGTGTGGAGGAACCAGACTTTGAGATAAGAAAATGCTTTCAGGTACAGAGTGAAGAAAGAGGTTGTAGCTAAAGGAAAATAATGAAACATTAACAAGTTATACCTCTAAATTTTGTTGAAGCTATTGTTAAAATGGCTTTATCATCCCACAATATGTACTGAGTGGAAGAGGCAGAATAGGAGTGCCAAAGCACTTGGGGAAAGTCAGACCAATATTCTAAGTGTTTAATATTGAGGGTTTGCTTTGATTTCATCCCATTGAAGACAAATGAAATATTATTTTAAGATAAATATAAGTTGGTTTAACTATTAGAAAAATAGTTTATTCTCATCCTCTGCATTATAACTCTAAATTGGTATACAAAATAGTTGAAGTAAATAACGGATACTTCTTTTTTTCTTTCTTTTTTTTTTTTTGAGACGGAGAGTCTTACTGTGTCACCCAGGCTGGAGTGCAGTGGCGCGATCTCGGCTCACTGCAAGCTCCGCCTCCCGGGTTTACGCCATTCTCCTGCCTCAGCCTCCCCAGTAGCTGGGACTACAGGCGTCTGCCACCACGCCCAGCTAATTTTTTGTATTTTTTTAGTAGAGACGGAGTTTCACTGTGTTAGCCAGGATGGTCTCGATCTCCTGACCTCGTGATCCGCCCGCCTTGGCCTCCCAAAGTGCTGGGATTACAGGCGTGAGCCACCGTGCCCGGCCATAAAGGATACTTCTTTATATCACTTTTCTTGTTCAGCAGTTCTTTGTTAGTGTTTGCTGTAAATGTATTATTTTATCAGTATCAGAGTTTACCATTATTCACCATTGCCCCATAGATAAGAACATGACGGGGGATAATGGAGACCTTTAGATGAGGAGCAGTGGGTTTTTAATTTTCTAGATTAATTACATTATTAAAGTTGCATCATCCTCAACCCCAAACCATATATGCCAGTACTTAAAGTAATTTGTCCTAATTTTTTTTCTCTCTTTTTAAAAATAAGTTGGCTACTCACTTTCCATCAGAAGATATTCTCTTGGTAACAGCTTCTCCTGTTATTAAAGCAGTTACGAATTTCAAGCAGGTAAGAACCTTTGTATAACTTCTTAATATTAATTTGAAAAAATTGCAATTTAACTTGCATAGCGTTAGGGTAACTATTTTTTTCTTTCTTAAAAATGGACAAGTACAATTATATGCTGTACAACATGATGTTTTGATATATGTATACATTGTGGAATGGCTAAGTCAAGCTATTTAAAAATCTTTCCAATTTTGATGCCTTCTATTTCTTTCTCTTACCTAATTTAATTGCTCTAGCTAGGACTTTAGTACTGTGTTGAATAGAAGTGTTGAGAATGGACATCCTTGTGTTGTTCTTGATCTTGGAAAAGCTTTCAGCTTTTCACCATTCAATATAGTATTAACTATAGGCTTGTATATGACCATTTTTATGTTGAGGCACATTCCTTCTATACCTAGTTGTTGGGCTTTTATTATGAAAAGATGTTTAATTTTGTTGAATTTTTTTTTCTGTATCTGTAGAGATGGTCATGATTTTTGTCCTTTGTTCTGTTAATGTGGTATATCACATTTACTGATTTGCATATTTTGAGCCATGTTTGCATCCCTGAATAAATCCCCCTTGATTATAGTGAATTGATGACTTGTGTTTTATTGTTGTTGTTGTTTTGTTTTTTGTTTTTGTTTTTGTTTCTTTTTTGAGACGGAGTCTTGCTCTGTTGCCCAAGCTGGAGTCCAGTGGCGCCATCTTGGCTCATTGCAAGCTCTGCCTCCCGGGTTTACAACACTCTCCTGCTTCAGCCTCCTGAGCAGCTGGGACTACAGGCGACTACCACGATGCCCGGCTACTTTTTTGTATTTTTTAGCAGAGATGGGGTTTCACCATATTAGCCAGGATGGTCTCGATCTCCTGATCTCACGATCCACGCGCCTCAGCCTCCCAAAGTGCTGGGATTACAAGTGTGAGCCACCACACCTGGTGAATTGATTACTTTTAATATGCTGTTGAAATCAGTATGTTAGTATTTTGTTGAAGATTTTTGCATCTATGTGCATCAGGGATGTTGACCTATAATTTTTTTTCTTGTAGTATCCTTACCTGGCTTTTGTATTGGGTAATGCTAGCCTCATAAAATGAGTTTGGAAATTTTCCCTCCTCTTCAGTTTTTTGGAAGAGTTTCAGAAAGCTTGGTATTAGTTCTTTAAATTTTTGACAGAGTTCAGCAGTGAAGTCATCAGGTCCTGGGTTTTTCTTTGATGGAAGACTTTTTATTGCTAATTTAATCCCCTTACTTATTACTGATCTGTTCAGATTTTCTGTTTCTTTGTGGTTTAATCTTGGTAGGCTGTATATAGGTATGTATCCACTTCTAGGTTGTCCAATTTGTTGGAGTGTAATTATTCCTAATAGTCTCTTATGATCCTTTGTATTTCCGTTGTATCAGTTGTAAAGTGTCCTCTTTCATTTCTGATTTTATTTACTTGAGTCTTGTCTCTTTTTCAGTCTAGCTAAAGGTTTCTCCATTTTTTTGTATTTTCAAAATAACATCTTTTTGTTTTGTTGATCTTTTCTATTGTTTTCTAGTCTCTACTTCATTTGTTTCTGCTCTGCTCTTTGTTTCCTTCCTTTCCCTAATTTTGAGCTTAGTTTGTTCTTGGTTTTCTAGTTCCTTGAGATGTAACCTTAAGTTGTTTACTTGGTATCTTTCTTTTTTGATATAAGTGATTATTGCTATAAACTTTGCTCTTAGAACTGCTTTTGCTGAATCTTGTAAGTTTTGGTATGTTGTGTCTCCATTTTCATTAGTCTCAAGGTATTTTTAATTAAAAAA
Source organism: Rhinopithecus bieti (assembly GCF_001698545.2). Classification (NCBI taxonomy): domain Eukaryota; kingdom Metazoa; phylum Chordata; class Mammalia; order Primates; family Cercopithecidae; genus Rhinopithecus; species Rhinopithecus bieti. The sequence continues at coordinate 551,424 of NW_016809129.1, read as the reverse complement.
ATTCTTTCTTGACCCACTGGTTCTTTAGGAGAGTGTTGTTTCATTTCTAAATATTTGTGAATTTTCGGAAATTTCTCCGGTTATTAATTTCTGGTTTTATATCATTGTGCTAGGGAAAAGGTGCTTGATATGATTTCATCCTTGTATTTCTTAAGACTTGTTTTGTGACCTATTGTGATTTATCGAACGTTCCATGTGCACTTGAAGAGGATGTGTACTCTGCTGCTAAGTGAAATATTCTGTATGTGTCTGTTAAATCTGTTAGTTCACATCCAGTGTTTTATTTCCAATAATCTTTTCATTGTTGAAAGTGGGGTACTGAAATCCCCTACTCTTTTATTTTTTGAGACAGAGTCTCACTCTGTCACCAAGGCTGGAGTGCAGTGGTGCGATCTTGGCTTACTGCAACCTCCATCTCCCAGATTCAAGTGATTCTGCTGCCTCAGTCTCCCGAGTTGCTGGGACTACAGGTGTGTGCCACCATGCCTAGCTAATTTTTTTTTGTATTTTTGGTAGAGATGGGATTTCACCATGTTGGCCAAGCTAGTCTTGAACTCCTGACCTCAAGTGATCCGCATGCCTTGGCCTCCGAAAGTGCTGGGATTACAGGTGTGAGCCACCGTGCCCAGCCACCCCTATTCTTTTTATACTGCAATCTGTGTCTCTCTTCAGATCAGTTAATATTTGCTTTATTATTTAGGTGCTCGGATGTTAGGTGCATATATATTTACAGTTGTTATATCTTCATAATGAATTGTTCTCTTTACCATTTTGTAATGACCTTTTTTGTTTCATTTTACAGTTTTTTACAAATGGCTATTTTATCTGATACAGTTACATCCACTCTCTTGTTTTCTCTTTGCGTGAAATATCTTTTTCCCTCCTTTCCCTTTTCCTGTGTGTCCTTACAGGTGAAGTAAATTTCTTGTAGGTAACATGTAGTTAGACCTTGTTTGTTTATTCATTCAACCACTGTTTCTTTCACTTGAGAATTAGTCCATTGATATTCAAGGTAATTGTTGATAGGTAAAGACTTACTGCTGCCTTTTTTTGTTAATTATTTTCTAGTTGTTTTGCAAATCTGTATTCCTTTTTTCTCTCTTCCTGTCTTCCTTCTAATTAAATTATTGGTATCCTACTTGAATACCTAATTACTAATTGGTATCCTTTCCGTTCAGTTTGAAGAGCTCCCTTTAGCATTTCTCTAGTGGTAGCTTCGATTCCTTAATCTTTTTGTATTTAGTGTATGTTTTTGCTTTGTGGTTATCATAAGGCTTATGTAAAACAATTATAACGGATTTTTTTTTTTTTGAGACGGAGTCTTGCTCTGTCGCCAGGGCTGGAGTGCAGTGGCCGGATCTCAGCTCACTGCAAGCTCAGCCTCCTGGGTTCACGTGATTCTCCTGCCTCAGCCTCCCGAGTAGCTGGGACTACAGGCACCTGCCACCTCTCCTGGCTAGTTTTTTTTTTGTATTTTTTAGTAGAGACGGGGTTTCACCGTGTTAGTCAGGATGGTCTCGATCTCCTGACCTCGTGATCCGCCCGTCTTGGCCTCCCAAAGTGCTAGAATTACAGGCTTGAGCTACCGCGCCTGGCTATAATGGATATTTTAAGCTGAAAACTACATAACTATGACCACATAAAGTAACTCTACACTTTTACTCTACTCCTCTGCCACATTTTATGTTTTTGATACCACAATTTACCTCATATTATATATCCCTTAAATTATTGAAGCTATTGTTATATTTATTAGTTTTGTCTTTATTTAATAGTTTTGTGTAAGCCAAACATGTAAGTGGCTTACACACCACCATTACAATTTTAGAGTATTCTCAGTTTGACTGTGTAGTTACTTTTACCAGTTAATTTTTATATTTTCACATGTTTTCATGTTACTAACTGGTGTCCTTTTCTTTCAGTTTGAAAAACTCCCTGTAGCATTTCTTGTAAGACAAGTCTGGTGGTGAAGAACCCCCTCAGCTTTTATTTGTCTGTGAAAGTCCTTATCTCACTTTCATTTCTGAAGGACAGCTTTGCCAAGTATTGTATTTTTAGTTGGCAGTTTTGTTTTTTGTTCCTTCAGCACTTTGAATCTATGATTTATGTTAGGCCTTTCTTGCATTGCCATAAAGAAATACCTGAGGCTGGGTGATTTATAAAGAATAGAGGTTTAATTGGCTCATAGTGCTACATGCTGTATGGGAAGCATGGTGCCAGGAATGTGCTCAGCTTCTGATAAAGCCTCAGGAAGTTTACAATCATGGTGGAAGGCGAAGAGAGTAGATGTATCCCATGGTGAGAGCAGGAGCAAAGGAGAGAGTGTGAGGGGAGGTGCCACACATGTATAAACAACCAGGTCTCGCAAAAACTCATCATCGCAAGGACAGCATCAAGCCGTGAGGAATCTGCTCCCATGATTTAGCCATCTCCCACCTCCAACAGTGGGGATTACATTTCAACATGAGATTTGGCAGGGACAGACGTCCAAATCGTGTTATTTTTTCATTTTGTCCTGGCCTGTAAGGTTTCTCCTGAGAAATCTGCTGTTAGCCTTTTGGAGACTCCCTTATTGTGATTTGCTTTTCTCTTTCTGCTGTAATGGCCCTCTCCTTGTTTTTGATTTTTGACAGTTTAATTATAATATGTCTTGGTGTAGCCTTATTTGGGTTGAATCTGATTACAGACTTTTGACCTTCTGGTTCCTGGATATTTATATCTTTCTCCAGATTCGGAAAGTTTTTTATTGTTATTTCTTTAAATACACTTTCTACTCCTTTGTCTCTCTCTTCTCCTTCTATAACTCCTGTAACTCAAAGATTTGCTTCTTTGATGCCATCCTTTAAATTCCATATTTTTACATTCTTTTCATTCTTTTTTCTTCTTCCCTTTTGACTGTATATTTTCAAATAATCTGTCTTTAGATTCACACATTTTTTCTTCTGTGTGATCAGTTCTCTTATTGACATAGTCTGTTGCATTTTTTTTGTTTGTTTCATCCGTTGCATTTTTCATTGCCAGAATTTCTGCTTTATTTTTGAATAACTTGTCTTTTTAAATTTTTTGTTTTGGTTGCTTATTGTTTTCCTGATTTAATTGAATTGTTTGTTTGTAACTTCTTGAAGTTCCTTCAGCTTCTTTAAACAATTATTTTGAATTATTTGTCAGGCAGTGGTTTTTTTTGTCTGTGTGCTTTTAGTGGCATGGCTTCTTGGTTTGTCATGTTTCTTTTTGCCATTTCTTTCTGTTCTTTTGGTGGCATGGCTTCTTGGTTTATCATGTTTCTTGTTGCCATATGTTGATGTTTGCACATTTGATGACACACTCACTGTTTTCACAAGTATGGGCTAGTTTTGCTGTGGAAAGACCTTCCCCTATGGGGAGGGCTGCTTGTTGGATAGGATGTAGCAGTACTGGCATCAGTGAGGGTCTATGCAGCTCTGTCAGCTGAGTTAATTGTTGAAGATTGCAGGGATCCTCAGCATCCAACTCTGGATGTCTGCAGTGGTAGTGAGGGTTGTTGGGGTTTTCAATGTCAGTGACTGCTAAGAGCCTCCCAATCACAAGGAAGTTGTGGCTTAGGGGATCCCAATTGGCACTGAGTCTGCCTTCAGGTTCAGTGGCAGCAGCACTGGTGTCTGATAAGTGGTACCTATTGGAACAGTGACAGAGCTGAGACCCAAAACACCAGCATACATGGAGGAACAAAAGCTCTGGGATCTGGGACAGTAATGACATTGTTGCCTAGAGGGCAAGTACCCATACTGCTGTATTGGCAATAGAATGTGCGGTGAGGATGCTTGTGAAGCAGCCAGGGAAACCAAGGATGGGAACACAGGTGTGCTGTGAAGCAGCCAGGGAAACCAGGAATGGGAACACAGGTGTGCTCAAAGTTGTAGCAGCTTCAGTGTCAGGGAAGGGCCTTGCTTTCAACTGTGGCTGAGCTAATGCCTGGATTTCAGACATGTGCAGTGAGGCTTGGTTGCAGGGCCCAAAGTGCACACTAGCTTACCATGATGATGGCTCTGGTGTCTGAGATGTAGGTGGGCCCAGTGCAGGCCGTAGACCCTGGGTCTGATATGTGGGATTGGGATTGGGACACCATGGGGTTGAGAGATGAAGTGACTCCTTTCCCAAAGCATCTTGACATTGGCCACTTCTTTGTGAAGACAGGCTGTGCCGCCATGTCTCCCTCTCTGGGGTTCCCTGGCAGGAATGGTTGTTGGATCGGTCACAGTAGCAAGGAATGCCAGTTTCCTCTGCAGTGCAGGCCACCATGGACCACAGTGCTCTCCACCATGTGACTGATACTGATGGCCTCCGCCTTTCTTTGCTCCTAGCCATTTCCTGGTTTCTCAGGTGTGCCAGGGTCATTATTGATTCTTCTTATGTGGCTATTCTCCATTTTCTTGCTCCACTGTGTTGCTGCAGATTGTTTAATGGGCCCTTGAGCCCTCTTTGGGCGATTTTGGCTTGTGAATAGTTGTCTATATTTGTTTTGTTTTGTTTTTTTTAATAGGGGAATGAAGGCTGGTATCTCCTACTTAGCCATCTTGATGACAATACCTCCATGCATTCTGGAGTGTTTTAATTGTATAAAATTACAAATACTCTTTTGACAGTCATTTGAAAAAACCTCAAGTTGAGAATTATTCACATAGAATACCAAAAGCTCCCAGAATTACACTGAATTTTAGTCTTCTATTCTTTTCTCAATTTTCCTTCCACTTAGAATTAGTTTTGAGAAAGTTTCCAATAAAATTTTCCAGGAAAGATACTCTGCAAATCTAAAATGGGTACAAATATACATGTAGATATTTATTATAAATATGGGTAGGGGTATGTGTATGTGTGTTTACAAATCAGAAAAGTACTTCCAAGCCAAGTTTATACTTACAGATAATTGGTGTTTCAGATATGTAATAAGCATCTCGGAATACTTTGTATTCCATTAATTTATATTCACATTATAATAGGAGTCTAAGAACAGTGGGGTCATAGTATAGAAAAGCCATCTCCGAACTTTTTTGATCCTGTAGCTCAACTGTTAAAATGTTTTGCCTTGACATCCCAATATATGTATACTAATAAATTATATGCATGAGCTATAGAACTACAATTATAAATGTTATAAAGCCTATGCAAAATAAAATTTATAAAATGGCGAAAAACATAGGTTCTATCTTTCTTCCCACCCTTCAGTGAAGACTACTATCATAGCCCTCCATTTAATACGATGTTTCTTGTAATATCCTGATAATGGAAAATATTTTTCTCATATTGTAAACCTGTAAGACCAAGGGTAGTTTAGTGGCATATACCATGTTGTCCCTTTATAACCTAAGCAGAGATACATATGATATCTTACTAGTTAGGTATAGCCAAAGAGTTATGGAGTTTGGGAGAAATAGAGGAAAAATTATAGCTATTAATCTTTAAAAGGTAAAAGTACATATTTAATGACAGGCTGAGACTGTATCCATAAGAGAAAGATGTGTAGCTGGGTCTCATAATTACCTTTCCAGAAGACCTAATTCAGTATCATAATCCAAGAGTTGTGAGACTTGAATTCAGTTTTTGCCAGTTTTGTAAGTTATGCACAATAGAAGGAAAAAACTTGGTTTCTAGGCCTCTTATTTACTAGTCGGGTAGCCTTGGAAGATCTCTGTAAGCTGCTTCTCCTGTAGTATTAATACTTTCCTTGCTTACTTCACAGGGTTGGGAGCTTAAATGTGCCAATAACAAATATACAAATATCAGCTATTCTGTGTACAGCAGTAGGAAATGGCATTATCTTTATGATTTATTGAGTACCTATGTTATATATTGCCAATGTACTAGGCACATAAGATACAGAGATTAAGGCCGGGCGCGGTGGCTCAAGCCTGTAATCCCAGCACTTTGGGAGGCCGAGACGGGCGGATCATGAGGTCAGGAGATCGAGACCATCCTGGCTAACACGGTGAAACCCCATCTCTACTAAAAAATACAAAAAACTAGCCGGGCGAGGTGGCGGGCGCCTGTAGTCCCAGCTACTCAGGAGGCTGAGGCAGGAAAATGGCGTGAACCCGGGAGGCGGAGCTTGCAGTGAGCTGAGATCCGGCCACTGCACTCCAGCCTGGGCGACAGAGCGAGACTCCATCTCAAAAAAAAAAAAAAAAAAAGATACAGAGATTAAAAGTGTAGAACATAACACCAAAAAGTCACTAGTGCTTATCCTGAGGGATTATGGATGAGATTTGGAGAGGGATAAAGAGAGACTTTAACATTTACTCTCTATTATGTATTGTTTGTTTAGTGTTACAAAGAACATGATTCATGACTTGTATAATTTTTAAAGGAGAAAAAAGATTACTACTAATAATTCACATTTATTAAGTGTTTACCATGCACCAAGTAGTCTTCTAAAGGTTTCAAATATATGATCCTTAAATAACCCTAGAAGTAGGTTCTTACATAATTTGTAAGACCATAGAGGGGTCGTGAGACCAAAAGGTTTGAGAACTGTCAAGCCATGCAGTAAGATTTCCATGCAGTTTTTAAGGAGCAGCTGAGGTTGAATATCAATCTGTAAGGCTGTGTGGTCTTTCTGCAGCAAACTGGGCTTAGGATTAGAGCAAGTAGATAGTTTATACGGTTGGGGGTTTTCAGTTTTAACAGTTTAGGATAAGAGAGCAAGGAAGTGAAGGATTTAGGGAAAAGGTGAAATGATTCACAACTGAACTTCAACTGGACAGAAAGGAAAGTGAGTCTACAAGAATACTGATGGTTTTATAGAACAGGAAGGAAGAGTGCAAAGACTAGATGACCATAAGGTCTGCTAGTAAATAGAGAGGGAAAGCTTGAAGGATAAGGAAATAAATAAGCTGTTTGACTAAACTGTAGAAATGGAAGTGGTGTTACCCCTCATTTTACAGGTCAGTTCTTATTATTAGCTGGGAAACAATGGCTAATAACACCTGACTTGCCAAGGAGCGGCCAAGCAAATATTTAAGTCCCTAAATGCTGAGTCCAGTCCTCTTTTCACTCTATATAGTGCAGTTGGCTAACTTTTTTGTTTTACAAACACAAAATAGTGTATAAAAGCAAAGTATTTTATTATTTAAGATTCTTGAAAGAAAATACTTTAAAATATACATTTTAATCTCTTTGATCTGTACAGATTTCTAAAGTATTGGAAGAATTTGATGTTGAAGAACAATCAAGTACCATGTTAGAAAAACGCTTTCCCAACATTAAGGTTATAGAATCTGGCGTAAAGCAACTGAAGAGTGAAGAACATGTAAGATCATTGTTTTCTTAATAACATTTTCCATTATTGAATCTTGATGAGGTTTTGCCTGCCTTCTTTTCACTCCAGCTCTACCACCACCACCATTTAAGTTTTTAATATATAAAGTTTAGTGACATGGATTTCCAGTATTATTATAAAAAATACAGTTTTTGTAAGTTTATTGGAATTATATAATTAGATTTGGGATTTTAGTCTTCACATTTCAAATTACATTATTGTTTATAAAGTGTCCACTGTGTTCTGGTTACTGCATTAGGTGCTGGGATGCAGTAGGGATAATACGAGGTGTCTGCTCCTAGGAACTGTCAGTGTCAAAGGGAATATGAACATGCGTACTATAATTATATTGACATATAAAAAACACGGTCACTGAAATACTGTCAAAGCTCTGATATCAGGGATTTAGGAAGACTTCACAGAGAGAGTAAAATGAGCTGGGTATTAACAGATGAGTGAAATTAAGAGTTCGCCAGGTGGAAAGGGGCATTCCAGGAAGAGGAGGTTGAATGTACAAAGACCCAAAGAAAGGAAAAGAAATATGAAGAATAGAGATGTCAAAGGGATTAGGGTATGGTTAAGTAAAGGAGATTGGCAATCAAGGCTAGAAGCTAAGTAAATAAGATCCTGAAGGGTTTTTAATGTCATCCTGTAAGAAGGTGAGTTTGTTTTATATTTGGGAGAAATTGTAAGGTGATTTTAAGAGCTGGGGCATCAATAATAAAATTGATTTTTTTTTTTTTCTAAGGAAGATGCATCTGATAGGAGTATTGAGAATGAACAAGTGACCAGTAGCCAACCGAATTAGAAGGTGGTTATGATAGTCAAATGTTATGTAAAGGGTCAGGAAATTATGTACAGGCTCACACCTATAATCCTGCACTTTGGGAGGCCAAGGCAGGTGGATGGCTTTAGCCTAGAAGTTCGACTCTAGCCTGGGCAACATAGCAAAAACCCATATCTACAAAAATACACAAAAAATTAATCAGGCATAGTGACGTGCACTTGTGGTCCCAGCTACTTGGGAGACCGAGGTGGGAAGATCACCTGAGCCTGGGAGTTCAAGGCTGCAGTTAGCTATGATTGTGCCACTGCACTCCAGCCTGGGCAACAGAGTGAGACTCTCTCAAAAAGAATAAACAATTTTTTAAAAAATTGATTTGAAAAATGATGTAAGGCCTGAACTGAGACAGGGACAATGTAGTTGTAAAAAATATCCAAGATTTGAGTGAGATTTCTACTATAAATTCAGTAGGACTCAGTAACCCTTTGCATGAGACTGAAGAAGGCAATCTGAGGAAAGGATGTTGTTAGATGATTTACAGTATCCTCAGATGAGCTTTAGGCAAGATAAGAAGTAGGTTTGTAGTTGTTTGTATAAGGCAGTTCTAATATATGAGGTCTGATTCATAAAATAGGGAGATATCCCTAAAGGAGATAAAACACATCCCACATTTGAAACACAAGTAATTTGAGAGAAAAAAGTAAAAGTACTGAATTTTATCAGGAAAAAATAAAAAATCTGAATCCCCAAACCAGTTAAGTTTCTAATACTTATAGTGGTATTGCATATTCCAAGTAATATCTTTGTCAATTTATTTTGTATTTGAGGTGGGCTCTCAAAATATGCTAAATGTATTGTGAGGGAATTTATGTGTTAGGGCATTTGAATGAATCAGGATGCCTCCCATTACCATTTGAAAAATATCTCACACGCAGTGCATGTCTGCCTTCTCTTATCCATTGTCCTTTACATTTTTGGTTTTTTTAACAGTTTATTATAATTTCTTTTATTTAACAATCTAAGAAGTTCACAGCCATCAGCAGTTCTAGTACTATATTTCAGGTGCAGTTGGGAGTTTGGGAACTCGGTGGCGCTGTTAGTGTAGCGAACTTTCTGTGTAAAATACATGCATACTTTTGATAGCACATGTGAAGGTCTCTCTCTACAGTTGACCTCATTGTTTTCTTTCTCAGCAAACTGACCTGGGCCACTCAACATGGCTTTTATGGCGTCTGATGTTAATGCATGTTCTCTTCTTACCGTAAATTCATGGCCATCAGATGATATCAGTTTCACATACTTGGCATCAGGGCCTTAACAGCCACCGTAGGTTTTCTCCTCTCCATCCATTTTTTTTTTTTTTTGCTAGAGACCGAGTCTTGCTCTGTCGCCCCGGCTGGAGTGCAGTGGCCCAATCTCGGCTCACTGCAAGCTCCGCCTCCCAGGTTCACGCCTTTCTCCTGCCTCAGCCTCCCGAGTAGCTGGGACTACCGACGCCCACCACCACGCCCAGCTAATTTTTTGTATTTTTAGTAAAGACGAGGTTTCACCGTGTTAGCCAAGATGGTCTGGATCTCCTGACCTCTTGATCCGCCCCGTCTCGGCCTCCCAAAGTGCTGGGATTACAGGTGTGAGCCACTGCGCCTGGCCTCTCTCCATCCATTTTGTTTTTATGAAATGCTACTGTGCTTCCCCAGGAACTTCAGTAGTTTCCTGATGAGGCGAGGATGCAGAGTGTGTCACTCACTTCCGTCTGGAGAAGTGTCCTTTACATATTTTAGTGAATTAGAGATAGTATGTTTTACTTTCACATCTCCTGGCAAAAATTTAGCAGTATGGAAAGAGTTTTGTGTTTGTGCTGTTTGTTTTACAGCAGCTAAATGCAAATTATTTTTTAAGTTTTGTCAGTGCCTATAATTAACTTTTGTTCTTGTCAGATAAAATTCTAATGAGATTATCTGAAAGAAGACTTGTATAAAATTTCTATATGGCTTATGCTTATGCTTATGCTGGATTACTGGTTTTATGTATTTGTTTTGCAACTGAAGAGTTAATTTGGGTTATAAATGTCTCATTGGGTATTAAGTGCTATGATACAATTTGCCAAGGTTTGTAAATCAAATAATTGGCACAAACATGAGCGCTTAAATCATTCAAACAAAGTTGAACATCTCTCATAGTAGCATGCATTTATGTTTAAATGTTTTCTAGAGGCTACTATTTATATGTAGTTTTTCTTTCAGTATTAAAAAACGAAAGCAATAGATCTCTGATACGTAGTTTTAGACCCATTTTGTTATTAAAATTAATATAAATTTAAAGCCAATACATGCTAGGATTAAAGATTATCGTGTTCTTTACTTATACTAAAGTATACCCCAAAGGCATTTTGTTTGCTAGTAAAGTCATTATTTTTGCTTAAGAATATAAATACTGCTTTTTTTTTATAGCACTTACTAGTCTTTTTAGATTAAGAAGATATACCGTAACTTCTTGCACCACTTACTGCGTTTCCGTACTCATAATAGATACGAAGGTATGATGTGATTAGAATTACTAGGTCGTCTTACAGAAACTTCCCTTGACATCAGAAATCTTCATTAAGGCCTGTCACGGGTATAATGAGAATGCTTTTTTTTTTTGTAGAGACGGGGTTTCACTGTGTTAGCCAGGATGGTCTCGATCTCCTGACCTTGTGAGAATGCTTAATTAAAAAATTTCTTGAAGTTTTGTTTTTAATCTGGGGTCAACATACCTTTTCAACCAACATGAGATTCCCTGAAGTTTAATGTAAAACTTTACGTGAATGTACCTTTTTATTCCAGAGGAGAAAGACCGGTTTTCATAAGATCTCAGAATGGTTCATGAGCTTAAAATGATTAAGAATAACTGGATTAGTGCAGGTATTCTCATGCTTAGTTTTGTAATTGCTGTAACAAAGAACTGAGTGCCACCAAGAGGCAACCTTAATGTATTATGTTTTGCTTTTGCCTTATTGAATTTTTAATTTAAAGTGAAATTGTATCCATGTTGGTTATGTGTCCCCCTTTTCTTTCATTGTTTGGTGTATTTACAGTGCATTTTAACAGAAGACGGCAATCAGCATGTATATAAGAAACTCTGTCTGTGTGCTGGAGCTAAACCAAAGTTGATATGTGAAGGAAATCCTTACGTATTAGGAATCCGTGATACAGACAGTGCTCAGGTAACATTTTAAGGTTGGATCATGGGAAGGAAAATAAAAGACTTTTCTACATTTGAATTAAAGTGTTCCACTTATGATTCCTAAACTACAATGGCAGAAGGGAATTTTGTTTCATGACCAATAAACCACAGAGTGGTTATGTTTTATTCCCACCAATTTTTCTTTTTTTTTTTTTGAGACGAATCTCCCTCTGTCACCCAGGCTGGAGCACAGTGGCGTGATCTCAGCTCACTGCACGCTCTGCCTCCTGGGTTCACACCATTTTCCTGCCTCAGCCTCCTGAGTAGCTGCCATTACAGGCGCCTGCCACCACACTCGGCTAATATTTTTCTGTATTTTTAGTAGAGACGGGGTTTCACTATGTTAGCCAAGATGGTCTCGATCTCCTGACCTCGTGATCCACTTGCCTCAGCCTCCCAAAGTGCTGGGATTACAGGCATTAGCCACTGCGCCCGGCCTATTCCTGCCAGTTTATTTATTTTTAGTTGATACTATGTTTTTAAGTTCATGCTGATATGTTATCAGCAAGAGATAACCCAGATGTAATGACTCCGCTGAATATTAACAACTTGCATTACACACACATTCATTACTCTACTTTAGGAATATGTGATTTGCAGCCTAAATAATATAACTCATACATACCACATTTGAAACACAAGTTTTTTCCGAAAAGGTAAAAGCAATTCAAAAATTATGCATCTTATTCTCTAGCAAAAAATATTCAAAATATCTTTGTGGTACAAAATCATGGTAGAATCATAGAACAGAAAAAGTCACTTGGCTTACTGTTTTGCCCTAGATAAACTATCCCAGTAAGGTGAAACATCTGTATTTGGAGCATTATACAACTTCCTTTTGGTAATTTAATTCAGGGCTTATTAACACTTATTGCCGAGAAGCTCTTCCTGGTTTCACAATACTATGTCTAACCTCAAGTTTGTTGTTCTGTCTCATGACATGATGATTTTCATGAATTTATATTCTGAAAAATTAATAAGATTTTCTTTCAGCCTATTCTTCTCTTAATTAAATAATTAGGAATTGAGAGAAAATTTAAAGGAACTTGATTATCTTCTTGTAAGCAATTTAAGTTCATATTATCAGAGACTGAGCTCATAACTGTTTCAGCTAGGTCTGCTACATACATGAACTCATTGAATCCTTGTGATAATCCTGTGTGACGATTATTACTCCCACTTTACAAATAGGAAACTGAGAGATTAATTATGTGTCTGTACTAATTTAGCTATTAAGTTTATCAGATACACAATTTAAACTTGTGCTTTTCACTTCTAGGTCCAGTGCTCTTACAGGTCTTTCTTAAATTGCAATATCCTCAATGAAAGACAAACTAAAATAAACTTCAGTGGTTTTTTTTCTTGGAGAATTTCAAAGATATCAGCTTCAGTGAATAGTATAAGTTTGGAGATAAACTTAATAGAAACTTAGTAGGAGGGAGAATTTTTCTGTTCAGATGTCATTTTGAAGCAATAAGACTATTCTATACTTTCCAAAGTGCCCAAAGAATTACCACTGATAATTCCACTGGTAAATACCAGTGGTAATTCCAGTGGTAAAATACCACTGGTAAGCTCATTGTGGTCTTTTTTTCTGGAGAGTGGAGGCATCAATTTATCTGTCTTAGAATGTTAATAACATTTTTTGATATTATTGTGCACCTGCTACTCCTACCAGCTTTGTCTGTATCATCTCACGTAATCTTTACAGAAGCATCAGGATATATAGTCACTTATCATTTCTATTTATTTGGTTGTGTTTTTTTTTTTTTTTTTTTTGAGACAGAGCCTTGCTCTGTCACCCAAGCTGGGGTGCAGTGGCGCGATCTCGGCTCACCGCAAGCTCTACCTCCTGGGTTCACACCGTTTTCCTGCCTCAGCCTCCTGAGTAGCTGGGACTACAGGCACCCGCCACCACGCCCAGCTAATTTCTTTTTGTATTTTTAGTGGAGACAGGGTTTCACGGTGTTAGCCGGGAAGGTCTCAATATCCTGACCTTGTGATCCGCCCGCCTCAGCCTCCCAAAGTGCTGGGATTACAGGCCTGAGCCACCGCGCCCGGCTATCATTTCCATTTATAGTTGAAGGACCTGAGGTGCAGATAGGGTAAGCAACTTGCAAAGTCATTCAGTTAGTAATTGCTAGAGCCAGTGCTTCCAGAGTCTGCTCTTAACCGCTGTGCTGCTGAGCTTCTCATTCCTAGAAGTTTTGAGTGTTGAGTAACTCTGGGGAAACTGAGAGTCTAGGCAAAAAGAAAGAATAATTGATTTGGTCAAATAGTTGGGAATGTGGTAAGTTAATAGTGCCTCCTGCTGAAATTCTGAAGTACTGTAAATGTAATGACCTAAAAGGAAAGGAAAATCAGGAGAGGCATTGATATAAAAGCAGCTTGGGATAAAGTAGAAAAGGGAACTTTTGTAATATTAATTGAGAAGGATGTACCCTGATAGAGTGGGAAAGTGAGATTCATTTTTTTCTTTACAAATTCAATAAAATATTTACATTTTTCGAATATTATCATTGAAGCCTCTTATTTCAGATACTGCCCACTATTACAAAATACTGCCTCATTATTTTCTTTTTAACATAGGAATTTCAGAAACAGCTTACTAAAGCTAAAAGAATAATGATCATAGGGAACGGTGGTATTGCACTTGAGTTAGTGTAAGTATATATTTTTAAATATAACGTATTTAAATTGTTTAAAATAATTTGTTTTAAATTTAAAGGGAGTGTGTTGGCAGACTGGAAAATGTTTTTTATTCTGAAAATCAAAGATAAATATAATTTTCATAGATTTTCAAGGGAAAAAATTCCATCCTTTTTTTTTTTTAGCTTTTGTGGACTCATCCATAATTGTAGAAATTTTAGTTATAAAATATATATGTTAGAATGTTTAGGTCTCAGGTGGTTGGCCAAATTGGCCCCTCAATGTGTTTTATAATATATTCTATGTTTAAATAAGAAAGAGGACGCCTTTTGAGATTTTAGTGATAAACCTCACCACTGTTTTTTTTTTTTTTTTTTTTTTTTTTTTTTTTTTGTTGAGACAGATCTCCGCTCTGCGCAGCAGGCTGGAGTGCAGTGGCCGGATCTCAGCTCCGCCTCCCGGGTTTACGCCATTCTCCTGCCTCAGCCTCCCGAGTAGCTGGGACTACAGGCGCTCGCCACCACGCCCGGCTAGTTTTTTTTTTTGTATTTTTTTAGTAGAGACGGGGTTTCACTGTGTTAGCCAGGATGGTCTCGATCTCCTGACCTCGTGATCCGCCCGTCTCGGCCTCCCAAAGTGCTGGGATTACAGGCTTGAGCCACCGCGCCCGGCCCCCTCACCACCTTTTATTGCTTATATGATAAATCCTGCTTCACTCATTTATGTTACCTGTCTGGCCAGTGTAACCCAAAATATTTGTGACTCCTGTTTTAGGATATGTGGTTCTTCCAGCTCTTGGTTTTTGGTGGCTTAGGAAGTATGAACACGTTAATTAATATGAAATATTTTCATCTTAAGATGACATTACAAGTTCAAAAACCATTGAGAAATATCCCGCTGTGGCCTGCAGAAGACTGATTCACTTCATGATTTTATCCTCTAGCAGATGATTGACATGACATAGTCTGGATCTTTTTCAGGCCGTAAAGTTGGATCAGACCACAAAGAGGACAAATTTGAATCAAAATAAGGACTCTTCCAAAGCCGTATCTCTACTCACTTGCATTCAATCCAACTCTCAGACTAGGTTTTTGCCCCTCTTTTAGAGGATGATCTGACCCAGTGGAAGCCTGTAGGAGTTCTTAAATTGTCTGAGTACTATGGGTAGCAGTCATTATTGTTGTTATGAAGTTTGTGGTATTGTATGTAGAAATACAGAGAAAGGGTCAAAACCAAAATGTGGGCCAAGAGGGAAGAGGTATAGATTTATTGTAAATGGTGTTTCAAATCCGTGTGTGTAATATATACATGACAGATTTTCTCCATCAGCTATCACCAAAGTATCACTATTATTGTAACTGTCATTATTTACATTTAAAATTTTATGTTCAAAATGTTCAGAGTCTTACATTTAATCCGATTCATCATTTTCTTTAAGTTGGAGATTGAAGACAGTATAATAGGATAAAACTTATAATTTTGTATTTAGTAAGCTCTTCTTTGATAATTAAAAATGGACCCACATAATGTTATTCTCTGACTTTAAGTCTGCTGAATGATTAGGTCTTTGTCTGTCATGAAACTTGGCATACTCCTACCTTTTCTACACTGTGTTTCAGTGAAAGTAATACTCATGTTCTTCATTATACATTTTTTTCAGTTATTATCTGTTTTCTTTTTTCTAAGTGTAAGTTAATCCTTTACTTTTCAAACAGATACTGTTTTCATAACTTCACAAAACTGTAATACCTCATTGTCTGTTTTGTAGAGTCATTTTAAAAATGAAAGCATATTTCCCCTCTGTGTGATGATAATCGTCAAACTTGTGCATCTTGCATAGTTCAAGTTAGGAAAAGAGGATTAGAAGGTGTCTTCGGAGGTAGAGCAAGTACTGAAGTTTCTTGTGGTTGCTTGTAATAACTTCGTCTGCTAGTCAGTCATCAGTATGTTAAACTGCACTGATAGGTGTTATATTGTAATATTACTTTAAATTTTAAAATGGTAATATAAATTCCCAGTTTATCAAAAAGAAAGCATTACATGATAATTGTATGTCTGTATGTAAATTGAAATACAAACTTTTTTTACCAAATGTGTGTGTGTTCCACTTTTCACTGGTCAGTAATGCTATATGACAGAGTAACATAAAATTGAATGTTCACCCACTAATCTGAAATTTGGTGATTAAATGTTTACTGACATAGGAGAGCTGGAAAAGTAAAGACTTATTAGATGAAGCAAGAAGCTCCTTATCACCATATGTTGAAAAGTGTGAATATCAAGTGACCTGGATTCAGATGTACTAAACCTTTTGTCTGTAATCTGTTTATTGGTTAGTTTTGAAAAGTTGTATAACCTAACTATGTTATATCAGTCTGCGAAATAAAGATGGCAATACTTTGTACAATAAAGAAATGTGAAAAATTAATACCTTAACTTTTTAATTACAGTATTTTATTAGTATTGCAAGTTTAGATAAAATCCTATTATAGTTAGGATGGCCAATATGTCTTATTTGACTGGGATTGTCTCCATTTCCACCAGTTGTACCAAAAATGATTATTAGTAGCAGATAGTATCCCAAGTTAGATGATAAATTATATGATCTCCTTAATTATAATGGACTTCAGGGACTTTGTGAAACGAATATTGTTAGGAAAACCACTTCTCAGTATCTAAACTTAGAATAAAATATCACATGCCCATTACCTTACATTAGTGGTAAATAGTAATAGAAGGTGGCTTATATATACCATGTCCATTCTTTCCTTCCTCTAGGATCCTTGATCTTGATCCTTAAGATTTTTAGCTTATAACTCTGATTCTCTCCATTTTCTATCTCCTTCCACAGTGTGCTTTGAAGATACAAAAAGTCGTTAGCAAATAAGTGACTGATTCTCAATATTATAGCTATGTACCATCCATGCATTACTGATTACACTATAACCAGCGTTTTTAAAAAGCACTGCTTACCCCTGGGGGCCATTCATATAATAAGTGTGTTGTAGAAATTGAACATTTTCTAGTGATGTACATTGTAATGAAATTACATGTATTTGTCACTTAATACATATTCATATTCAGTACATGTATTTGTCACTTAAAGGTTCTTTCTGTAAACAGCTTTAGTTTCTTTTACTATTCTATTTTTCTTAGTATCTTTAAAGAACGTTAATATTCCTCTTTATAATCAGTTTTCCCAGTTTACCTTAAAATGTGTTCCCTGCTTTTGCTTCAGGAGATCATTATTTGCAAATGCAAAGATTTCTTACTTAGACTTTTGAAATTACTCTTAGTAACTTCAATATTGTTTTTAGGTATGAAATTGAAGGCTGTGAAGTGATTTGGGCCATTAAAGATAAAGCTATAGGGAATACTTTCTTCGATGCAGGAGCAGCTGAATTCTTGACTTCAAAGCTCCTTGCTGAAAAACCAGCGGCTAAAATTGCACAGAAAAGAACCAGATATACAACTGAAGGTAAGCGTAGCACCTAGCTCGTTAATTCTCATACAAAACTTTGTTTTAACCATATAGAAAAGGGCTACAAGAAAATTTAATAAAACAAATTTTGGAAATAGTAATGTGGGTATTTATGTATCTTTACATGAAGTTTTCAGATTTTCTATTATATATATTTTATATATGTATGTATTTTATATGTACAATTAAGAAATTTAAAATGAATTGAATAACTCAGTCCATCTGCATCTTTGCAAAGAGATGCTACATTTGGGCAACACCTAAAGAAGTTTTGTAAAAAATGCAATGATAATATAAACATATTTTTTAAGTTTGATGGCCTTAAAAAATTTTTAGATTATAAAATTAAACGAGTTTTGTACATTTTGGAGGTGCTAAAAGTTGACAAAATTACAAAAATTTGAAGGCTAATTTTCTTACCCTTCAGATTAGCCAGTGTAACATCCAAAATGTAAGTTGAGTATGTTTATATACAACTTACACAATTGAAAGAGTATCCATTTTGTAACTCTCCATCAGAAAAATATTAAAATAATGACTAAAATGATTAATAGAGATAACATAGTTTAGTCATGCTGTAATGTATGTATATATAGGAATCATTACATTGCCTAAATGAAAAACTTCAGAACACTTAACATATTTCTCTACCTGGTAATTTTTATATTATTTAATTTCATCTCTTTAGGAAGGAAAAAGGAAGCTAGAAGCAAATCGAAAGCAGATAATGTAGGCAGTGCGTTGGGACCAGATTGGCATGAAGGCTTGAATCTTAAAGGAACAAAAGAGGTATCTTTTCATATACTGACTGGACATGTCAAAATGTAATTTTAAATTCTTGAACCATTTATTAAAGACTGGTTATAGATATATAGTCAATGAACTGCTAAGTCACTTTACTCAAAATCAATAGTGTTAGGAAGAGACTTCCAATCCAGTTGGTCCATTTGGCCACCAAAGAAAAGTGAATGTCAAAGCATCTAAGACTGGCTCTCAGCCTACGTTTTAACTCTTGAGGTGTGATACTGTAATATATATACAGTCATTCCTTGGAGTATTGCAGGTTCAGTCCCAGACCATCACAGGAAATAAAATATCACAATAAAGTGAGCCACATGAATTTTTCAGTTTCCCAGTCCATACAAAAGTTAGATTTATAACGTACTACAGTCTATTAAATGTGCATTAGCATTATGTCTAAAAAATAATGCACATACCTTAATTTAAAGATGCTTTATTAATATGCTAGCAGTCATCTGAGCTCAGCAAATCATAATCTTTTTCTTGGTGGAAAGTTTTGCCTCAGTATTGGTGGCTGATGACTGATCAGGGTGGTGCTTGCTGAAGGTTTGGGTGGCTGTGGCAATTTCTTAAAATAACAAGGAAGTTTGCCCCATCAATTGACTCTTCCTCTCATGAAACATTTCTCTGTAGCATGTGAAGCTGTTTTATAGCATTTTGCCCAGAGTAGAAGTTCTTTCAAAAGTCAATTCTCTCAAACTCTGCTACTGCTTTGCCAACTAAGTGTATGTAATACTTTAAATCCTTTATCATTTCAACAAATACTCATAGCATCTTTACCAGAAGTAAACTCCATCTCAGATAACTACGTTCTTTGCTTGTCCATGAGACACAACTCCTTATCTTTTCAAATTTTACCGTGAGATTGCAGCAATGTAGTCTCATTTTCAGGATTCACTTCTAATTATAGTTCTTTTGTTATTTCTACCACATCTGCCTTTCTCCATTGAAATCTTGAACCCCTCAAAGTCATCCATGAAGACTGGAATAAACTTTTTCAAGCTCTCGTTAATGTTGATATTTTGACTTCCTCCCTTGAATCATGAATGTTGTTAATAATATCTAGAATGGTGAATTCTTTCCAGAAGGTTTTCAATTTACTTTTCCCAGGTCCATCAGATGTATCACCATCTGTGGCAGCTATAGCCTTATGAAATGCATTTCTTTAATAAGACTTGAAAGTAAGAATTACTCCTGGATCTGTGGGCCGCAGACTGGATATTGTATTAGCAGGCATGAAAACAACATTCATCTCTTTGTGCATCTCTGTCTGAGTTCTTGGGTGACCAAGTGCCTTGTCAATGAGTGTAATATTTTGAAAGGAATCTTTTTTTTTCTGAGCAGTAGGTCTCAACAGTGGGCTTCAAATATTCAATTAACCATGTAAACAGATGTGCTGTGTATTACTTCATTCTCACAGTACTATAAAGAAATACCTGAGAGTGGTAATATTTATAAAGAAAAGAGGTTTAATTGGCTCATGGTCCCACGGGCTGTACAGGAAGCATGACTGGGGAGGCCTCAGGAAACTTTCAATCATGGGGAAAGGGGAATTAGGCACATCTTACATGGCCAGAGCAGGAGGAAGAGAGAGAAAGGGGCTGGTGCTGCACACCTTTAAACAACCAGATCTCATGAGAACTCTATCATGAAAACCATTAAGGATGGTGCTAAACTATTAGAAACTGTCCCCATGATCCAGTCACCTCCCACCAAACTGTACCTCCAACATTAGGGATTACAATTTGATAGGAGATTTGGGCGGAGAACCAGACCCAAACCATATCATGCTGTCATCCAGGCTTTGTTGTTCCATTTATAGAGGACAGGCAGGGTAGATGTAGTATAGTTCTTAAGGGCCCTAGAACTTTCACAATGGTAAATGGGCATTGGCTTCAACTTCAAGTCACCAGTTATGTTATCCCCTAACAGGAGAGTCTGCCTGTCCTTTGAAGCCAGGCATTGACTTCTCCATAGCTGTGAAGGTCCTGGATGGCATCTTTTTCCACTAGAAGGCTGTTTCATGTACACTGAAAATCTGTTGTTAAGTATAGCCACATTAATCAGTTATCAATTGTATTTTTTTGTTATAGAGATGCTTCTTTCCTTAAACCTCATGAACCAACCTCTCCTAGCTTCAACCTTTTCTTCGGCAGCTTCCTCAAGTCTCAGTCTTTACAGAATTGAAAACAGTTAGGGGCTTACTCTGAGTTAGGCTTTGAGCTAAGGGAATGTTGTGGCTAGTTTAATCTCTGCACACCACTAAAACTTTCTCCGTATCAGCAAGAAGACTGTTTCACTTTCTCCTCATTCATGTGTTCACTGGGTTACCACTTTAGATTTACTTCAAGAATGTTTCCTTTGCATTCACAATTTGGCCAACTGTTCAGTGCAAGAGGCCTGGCTTTCCACGTGCCTTCCTCAATAAACCTAATAATCATTGCTAGCTTTTGATTTAAAGTGAGAGATGTGTGATCCTTCCTTTCACTTGAACGCTTAGAGGCCACTACAGAGTAACTGATTGCCCTGATTTCAATATTATTGTGTCTCTGGGAATAAGGAGGCCCAAGGAGAGTGAGAGACATAGGACAACAGTTGGTTGATGGAGCAGTCAGAACACAGAACATTTATCGATTAAGGTCACTGTGTTAGATGGGTGTGGTTCATGACACCCCAAGACAGTTACAATAGTACATCAAAGATTACTAATCACAGATCACCGTAGAAGATCCAATAATGATGACAACTGTGAAATACTGCAAGAATTACCAAAATGTGACAGAGACACAAAATGAGCACATGCTATTGGAAAAATGGCACCAATAAGACTTGCTTGATGTGGGGTTGTCACAAACCTTCAATTTGTAAAAAACACACTATCTGTAAAACAATAGTGAAGTGCAGTAAAATATTGTGCCTGCAGTTTTCTGGCACACAACTCCTAAACTTTTTGGCATCTCCGAAGTGTTGTGTCCTTTTGTATGCTAACGAGTTGACTGGTTAACCCCTAGGTAGCTTCAGAATGGGGACTGGTCACAGGAAAGACCAAGGCATGATTAGAGAATTTAGACTTTTCAACCCCCAGGAAAGGAAAGGGGTTGAAGGTTAAGCCAATCACTAGCAGCCAATGATTTAATCAGTCACCTACATAACACAGTTTCCATGAAAACTCAAAAGGACTGGGTTTGGAGAGCTTCCGGATAGCCGAACATGTGGAAGTTGCTAGAGGGTGGTCTATCTGGAGAGGGCATAGAAGCTCCATGCCCCTTCTTATGTGCTTCGCCCTATGTATTTCTTCATCTGTTTCCTCGTGACATCCTTGATAATAAACCAGTAAATGTAAGTAAAGTGTTTCCCCAAATTCTGTGAGATGTTCTAATAAATTAATTAAACTTAAGAAAGGGGCTCATGGGAGCCCCTTGATTTGTAGTTGGTTAGTCAGACGAACTGGTAAAACACCCAGGACTTGCAATTGGTATTGGAAGTAGAAGACAGTCTTGTGAGATTGATCCCTCAACATGTGGGACCTGATGCTATCTCCAGGTAGATAATAACATCAGAACTGAATTGAATTAGAGGACAGCCAGATGGTGTCCTGTGCAGAATAATTGTTTGCTTAGTGTGTAGAAAACACCCCACACATTTGGTCGCAGAAGTATTCTGTGTTGTGAGAGTATAGTAGGAGAAACTGAGTTTGTGTTTTCCTATATCCTCAGATCAGGGATAGAGCTCTCTATACCCAGACTGCAGTGAATACACCTGCCCTATTTTAAATTAATCTTTTCTCAAAGGTCATTTCAGATGCATGCAGTAAACTTATAAAAGTTATTAGATTGATTAGAAATATACACTTAATATCCTAATTGGATAAGGAGATGATTTGCTTTTCCTCGTTTTGTTAGATATTTTGATTTTGTAATAGTTGTTAAAAGGCTGTGGAAACTAAATGTTGTAAGAAGCATGTATGCAGTCCTTCGTTACTGTGTGTGATTTCTTTAGAGCATTGGTTTTTGGTTTTCAGTAGGTGGGAGGGGGGCTGGCTGCATGGTGTGTCTAATTTTTGTAATGGAAATTATACAAAGTCCCTTCTTTCTGCACCTTCGGATCCCAATATTAATTATATTTTTAACCTGAGAACTTCAACAGTTTAATTCAGTAAGCATTTATTTAGTACTTACTACCTACTTGGGACTTTATTAATGTTTGGGCATATAACAATAAGTCAAGACAGATCTGACCTGAATAAATTTTTATAGTCCATAACTGTGAGACAGAGTCTTGCTCTGTGGGCCAGGCTGGAGTGCTGTGGTATGATCTCGGCTCACTGCAACCTCTGCCTCCTGGATTCAAGCGATTCTCCTGCCTCAGCCTCCCAAGTAGCTGGGACTACAGGCACACGCCACTAGGCCTGGCTAATTTTTTAATTTTAGTAGAGACAGGGTTTCACCATATTGGTCAGGCTGGTCTCAAACTCCTGACCTCAGGTGATCCACCCACCTTGGCCTCCCAGAGTGCTGGGATTACAGGCATGAGCCACTGTGCCCAGCAACTACTGTAATTTTAAAAAATATATACTTGTAATCATCAATGAGGCCTAGACTAAAAAACATTCCCTCGATGCTGTCTGCTAATGCAGATACCAAATCTCTTAAGTTACTGAATAAATTTTCATTCACTCCCTTCATGTGCATAAAGAGACTTATTTTAGGGCACTCAATGTGTTTTCATTTGTATTATAAGAATTATGTTTTCTATATGTTTCTACAAGTATAAGTTTTTTCTTCATCATTAGTCACCCAGGTCATTCTTTCTGGAAGTATTATGCTAACCAGTGTTTTCTTAATTTTAGTTTTCTCATAAGATTCACCTTGAAACTATGTGTGAAGTAAAGAAAATCTACCTTCAGGATGAGTTTAGAATTTTGAAGAAAAAGTCCTTCACTTTTCCAAGAGACCCTAAGTCAGTTACAACTGACACAGGCAAGTAATGAAATAAGAAGAAATATATATAACCACTTAATTAAAAGGAAAACAATTTAATCCTGCTGTGTTGTATTAAACATAACTTCTTGTTTCCATATAAAATTTAAACATGAAAAGTAAAGACCATAATGTAATAACATTCACTTCATTTCACTATCCGTTTTCTAGTAAATTAAACTGTGTAGGGTATTACATCTTACATAGAGCTCATAGTGTTTTGATCAACAATCAGAATATATTGTAAATCAAAATAAAACAAAAACCTGCAGCTCTTAAAGGTGACATGATTTCACCCAAATTGGATTGAAAATGTATATTTTGGGGACTAAGATGCAGCTTTCCTAACTCCAATTCCACAATTCCTCTGAGAATTGCCACGATTTGAAGAAATACACTCAGTGAACTAGCATATGAAATATTCTGCTGTTCTGAATTCTTTGAATTTTTCCATAGGAAAGGGGAATTTGAATATGAATAGTGAGGGAAAACACCTAGTTGAACTAAACACGAAGTGGAGTGTAAAGTATTACGAAAGATTTTTAGAGAAGTAATTTAAATTTACTTTGTCAAAATGTATGTGTCCAAATTTGAAGGAAAAACATTTGAAATGCCATGGTTTTAAAATTATACCCAAATGAAATGATGTTAATTGCATTAAAATTGCTTTAGCAAATATGCCTCATAATAATTACTAAGGAGCGTGTTACAAAGTCATCTCTTGCCTTCCTTTTTCTTTCTTTCTTTGTTTCTAGTCATTGTAGTCACATGCACTGCTGTGGTGGTGGTTCCATTTGCAGATAAAGTCTGTTTTTCTTTTTTTTCTTAAAGAGGTGTGGCCTGTCTATGTGGAATTGACCAATGAAAAGATATATGGCTGTGATTTCATTGTCAGTGCTACAGGAGTTACACCAAATGTAGAACCTTTTCTCCATGGTAACAGTGTAAGGTGAAACTTTTTTGTCCAGCTGTGAATATATCTGAAATATTTTTGTGAAGATCTTTAGTTCTCAAACATGAATAATAATTATTTTAGTATACAACTGTAACTTGATGTGGTTGAAAACAGTTTGGTTAAAACATTGTCTTGATTTACAGTATTTCTTACTGCTTAAAATCCTTACATAGTTACATCCTGGCATAAGCGTCATCAGTAATGGTTTATAATGTACAGTTTGTTTATCTAAATGTTGGTAAGAGACCGACGCCTCCTGTGACTTCTCAGAAGTGATTCTTTTAGAGAAACCATCTTGTATTTTTTGCTTTTCAACACTTGAAACTTACAAAAAAAAAAAAAAAAGAATATTCTTATAGTTATGGGTAGGGTAGCCAGATAGATGGTTATTGGATACTTTTCGTGTTGAAATTCTAAGAATTTTATGGATCAATCTTAGTTGGAATTTGATCCATGGAAATTCGGCTGACGTGTCTGAACTTTGTGGCTATTTTTCATTTTCTCATTAAAGATGAGCATGCCGAAGTGTAACAATTTAATTTGTTTTTACTTTAGAATGGAAAAAATCCTGTTTTATTTATTTTTTTTACCACTTACGCTTATGGGGAACATTGTTTAGTTTGATCTAGGAGAAGATGGTGGCCTGAAAGTGGATGATCATATGCACACATCCCTTCCCGATGTCTATGCTGCCGGTGACATCTGTACTACATCCTGGCAGCTGAGCCCAGTCTGGCAGCAGGTAAGCTAGCATATGTGATCATGTTTTTATCAGAGATTCTGTCTGAAAATAAAGTGGTTGTTACCAACAAATCCAACTTCTAGTTTTCCAACTTTGCTGCTTAAGTGGAAAGCTAGCACAGAGTTGTTATATATATTTAAAAAAAAAAAAAAAAAAAAAAAACTAGAATATTTCCCTGTTTGGTAAGTTATTATAATGGTAGACTGGGCTATCTTTTACTTTAAAGGAAATTATGGGCTATTACTTTGTTTTTCATTCTTACATGCTTGTCAGCACTATCCAGGAGAACTTTTTGTGATGATGGAAATGTTTAATTCTGCACCATCCAGTCAAGTAGCCAGCAGTATGTGACATGAGCACTTGAAATGTGGTTAATGTGACTGAGGACCTGAATTTTTATTTTTACTTACTTTTCATTAACTTTAAATAGCTATATGTGGCTAGTGGCTACCATGTTGGACAGCACAACTTTAGATTAAAAAAACGACTCAGATTGCAAATTATATAGATAAAGCATTCTATTCCTGGATGATCCTATTCTGTCCCTGTGGTAATTATTACTACAAAATGTTCCTGGCCGGGAGCGGTGGCTCACGCCTATAATCCCAACACTTTGGAAGGTCGAGGCAAGTGGATCATCTGAGGTCAGGAGTTTGAGACCAGCCTGAACAACATGATAAAATCCTGTCTCTACTAAAAATACAAAAAAATTAGCTGGGCACGGTGGCATGCGCCTGTAATCCCAGCTACTCAGGAGGCTGAGGCAGGAGAATCACTTGAAGCTGGGAGGTGGAAGTTGCAGTGAGCTGAGATCACGCCACTGCATCCGAGCCTGGGTAACAAGAGCAAAACTCCGTCTCAAAAAAAAAAAAAAAAAGAAGTTCCTGTCGTAAACACCTTTCCTGAGCCTTAACAAGTCCCAACTAGATCTAGACTTTTTCGAACCCTCACAGCTTTACCTACCTTCTAACGGTGGAACAAAAATACTAGAAGAAGATAAAGACAGTGACCAGAGGTGTGCAGAGGGATAGAGACCTAGGTAGATGTTTGAGATAAAGGAACCCTGCAACATTTATCTTTGTTAAAGACCAGCTCCACAATTAGGGACTTGATTCATTCAGATTAACTATGCAGTGTGAAGTAGTAGAAGAGCTAAAAGTATTTCAAGAGGCAGCACCATCATTTTGTGTTCTTGCAGACAGTAGAGACATCAGTCATAGAGTAGTTGCAGTCTTTTTGTTTCTAACCTGCCTCATTCTATGTCATTTCTGTGGCAAGACTATCACAAATTCTTAGAGTTGGAGTTTGTGGGTTTTTTTTTTTTTTTTTTAACATTTTAATTCTCCGGGGTAAATTATATCTTAATGTGTTATAATCTGAAAGAGGGAAAAAAAATCCAAAACCAAACAGATGTCCCTTGTTTTGAGTGCACCTTATAGACCCCATAAGGATACTAATTAGTTTATGCAGTTCAAGATGCAAATTTTCAGGCCACTTCTATTAGCTGTTCTCTAGTTCCAGCTGTGCTCAGTTTTTTCTGACCCCCAGCCATAAACTGCCTTTCACTTTATCAAATCTATACCTTGTTTACAGAGGAGAGTGAAAAAAAAAATCTGTATCACGTCTGCTAGAAAGACTTAAAGCTCATGTCTATGATTATGATATTATTTCTGCAAACAAAAGATAGCATTAAGTACATATGCACATACAGGGAGGTAGAAGGAAACCAAGTGCTTATTATAGGCCAATCTATTTAATTCTCTCAGTTGTTACGGAGTAGGTAGTGTTATGTTTATGTTTCAGGTAAATGAACGGAGGCTCAAGAAAAGTTAAATATATGTGTAGATCTGGTGATATTAAAATCCACCGTGACTTCCAAGGTCAGTGTTCTTTTATACCAGGGAGTCTCAAAACTTTGTAGAAATAAAATAAAAGTACAATAGAGGATAAATTAATACTGTCATACAAAACAATTTAAATGACTTCCCAGAATCAGTTGCTGAAATATTTATGTTATCCTGGGGTGAGGCACCAACAGTCTGTCTGACCACTGAGGTCAATAGCATGGCAAACCTTAACTAGCGCATAAAAGTGAAGGTTGCTGGAAAACAGAACAAATTCTTCAGTGATAATTTGACATCTCTATTAATGGTGATGACAAATTTTGAAGAAGGGACTGGTTAATTAAAACATTTTTCTCACCTGGTATAGCTTAATATAGTTTCATAATATTTAATAGAAATGTGACTAAAACAGGCATGATTGGTACTATCTTTTAATTTTAGAGGCAGTAATTTAGATAGAATTAACAAATACCAAAAATCAGTTTGATTGGTTGTCCATTGGTGACTGCTTCTGTGGCAAAGATGACAGAAAGACTGTCCAACATTGAACTCCTTTAAGTGAATTTACGAGGTTAAGATAACATTTTTCAAATAATGATCATGAAAAATGACATTGTGTAACATTTTTTCATTATTTCAGATGAGGCTGTGGACCCAGGCTAGACAGATGGGATGGTATGCAGCAAAGTGCATGGCTGCAGCGAGTTTAGGGGACTCCATTGACATGGATTTCAGCTTTGAACTGTTTGCTCATGTGACAAAATTTTTTAACTATAAGGTAAGATAGTTAAGCATATTAACGCCTTCTCTGCTTGTTAGTCTTATGACTATGATAGATCATCTGATTTTCTTGCTTGAATAAAAATGTACATAGTTTTAATCATCTTACAAAAAAAATGACATTTTTCATTTCTTACAAACCAATACCTGGCATTATTGCTAGTCTTAATCCCTAATCATCTGATAATTATTATCCACCTTACCACTATTCTATTTTAGTTAAGAGGGGAAAAAATTTCTCTCCAGATCTGTTCCCCGTTGGTGCATTTTTAACTTTTACTTGTGATTCATCCTTTGTAAAGGGAACTAACAGCTATTGTACTCAAAAATAAACCAAGTGCCTTCCTGTATGTGTTATCTTACTCAGTCCTCTTTACATCACTCTGACAAAGGTTGTTTTGGGTTTTTTTTCCCCCCTAATTTACAGAGAAGGAGAAACATACTCAAAAGGCCCAGGGAAATTAAGTCACTTGTCCATGAAAGCTCTAATTCAGTTCCTTGCCAAATCTTTAAACCACGACCCCACATCGTTTAATGTATCCACATCCTACATATTTATATATTCACTATATAGTTTTAATGTTCATATAGATTGGTAGAATCACCTACCTATATTCACTAGATATTTTTAGTGTTAAAATACTAATTAACATTAATTACTAATATTAACATTAATTACTAATAAATAACCAAATATTAATATTTCACTACATTCATTCACTAGAATTTTTTAGTGTCAGTGTAGATTGTGTGGCGGTATCATCTGTAGAATTAATGTATGCTATTCAAACATTTTCTTTGGGACTCTCCCCAATAACATTTTTAGTTATAGAATTTTGTGGCATCATTTTTCTGCTGGCTATTCCAACATGACACAAAATAACTACCCATTACATTTTCTTTTTGATACTCATGACAATAACCTTTTTATCTCTATACATAGGTTGTACTGCTGGGAAAATACAATGCACAGGGCTTAGGTTCAGATCATGAATTAATGCTGAGATGTACCAAAGGACAAGAATACGTCAAAGTCGTCATGCAAAATGGACGAATGATGGGAGCTGTCTTAATTGGTGAAACTGATTTAGAAGAAACATTTGAAAACCTAATCTTAAACCAAATGGATCTTTCATCATATGGAGAAGATCTGCTAGATCCAAATATTGATATAGAAGATTATTTTGACTGAAAATGGAATTTCTTTAAGAATCATATAAAGTTCCAGATGACACCAGAAGAATCACAAGTCAATAAAATGAATGACTGCATTGAGTTAATGATGACCACACTGAAAATTACTGAAGTGATAATGGTATTAGTGGAAAAGTATAAAAACATAAATTCTAAGTTTGAAATCAGTTCAAATAGTTTATTTATAATCTTTCCAATACAGCACTGACTGCTTAGATAAAAATCTTAAGTTATTTATTTCTGTGTTCTAAACATAAATATGTTTACTTGTGATTTAGCTTTGAAGCAAATTTAGCTAAGTTATCTACTTAGCCAAATGTACTCCAGTAGACTAGAACCATTCTTTGTGAAATGTCAAAATATGACTGTGGTTTCAGGAACTTTAAAATTGGTTTTATTTTACTTTAAATAGAGATGTAGCAGTATCTCGTCTGCTAATATTTATATTGATGACTTACTCCTTTTTTGTTTGAATTGTACTTCTGGTTTTATAACCTGAAATCATCTTGTCCAACTCTAGCCCACAGGCCTAATGCAGCCCAGGACAGCTTTGAATGCAGCCCAACACAAATTTGTAAACTTTCTTAAAACATGAGATTTTCTTGCAATTTTTTTTTTTAAGCTCATCAGCTATCGTCAGTGTTAGCGTATTTTATGTGCGGCCCAAGACAATTCTTCTTCAGTATGGCTCAGGGAAGCCAAAAGATTGGACATCCCTGATCTACATATTTAACTTAAAGTATCACTCAGTGAGCCTGTCAGTATAATACTGCTTTCAAAAAGATAGTTATGTCAAAAGAAAAAATATAGCTAAGTATATAAAGGCATAAAAAACTTAAGACAATTATATGAACTTATTCTCAAATATTTTACATATAAAGTGTTTTACATAAAAATTTTTCCCTTGTATTATACTGGAAAATTATATAATTCATGATCTCTAATTTTCAAACGTTCTCAAAAGTTTAGATCTTCAGAGATAAGCTCTGAAAATATAGATCCATACATATAAAATATCAGTGAAATTGCTTTAAAATTAAACTTTTGTCTAACTACAAAATAATGGCATATACATGCATAAACCATCTTTAATTAGAAAATTTAGTAACATTCATTTCAGGCATCATCAATTTTTCTTTTCTTAGCTCCTGTATTCTTAGAACCCGATTGCTGAAGCATGTTTGCAGCCTTCTTCTGGAAGTTGCCTGAATTTTTTTCCTCCATCTTTTTATCACCTTGTTCAGAATGACAAGTTTGAGATGATTCAGCCTACGAAAACAATAACAAAGCAAGCACTTTGGTAAAAATTCAGCCATTCAGTTTTCTCATGAGATTAAAGATTTCAAAATATTCTTTCTGTATCAGTTGGCTTTTTAAGTATACAGGGATCTAGTTTTTTTTTAATCTGCAAATGTCTATTCAAATATGAGCTCTATTTTGAATAAAAGGGGCTACATTGTGAGAGAAGTTCTAAAGACCTCAAATGTCCTGAGACACAATGGCACCTGACATGCTTTTGCAGACTTGATAGTATTTGGTTTATAACAGTGGTTTTTAACCGCTGGAAGAGCAGAAACAGACTTCTCAACTATTAGTAATCACAACCAAATAAAAGCAGGTAGCATAACAAAATTAGATATTCAAATGGAGTCCTCCCATTCCAAGAGATTGGAAACCCCTAGTTTATGTTAAAAGGCCAGTCTAAATTCTTTCACTTATATCTTTACAGAAAACTATGTTTTCTCTCTTCCATACCCAGAAATCTAATCAGAAAACCAGAAATCTAATCAGAAAACTGGACCTAGGGAATATGACAGAAAAGCATCCCATAGGCTTTAATATACTTTTAAAATAAATATAATATACTTTAAATATATAAAACTGAAAATTAATAGCCAGTTACCCTGAAAGAGTTCTGCGTGGACTTTGTCACTTGCATAGTAATAGCATGTGCGTCATTGTTCAGAAGATTAGCTTTAGGTCCTATTTTCAAATATGAAATGGTAGC
The DNA here is from genome assembly GCF_001698545.2 of Rhinopithecus bieti. Lineage (NCBI taxonomy): Eukaryota > Metazoa > Chordata > Mammalia > Primates > Cercopithecidae > Rhinopithecus > Rhinopithecus bieti. Next base: position 520,691 of record NW_016809129.1, on the reverse strand, counting down.
ATAAGCTGTAAAACTGTAGTCTTCTCTGCATAAAATAAAGGCCAACAATAAGAAAGTTTTTGAAGGAATCACAGAAAACAAATTTATAAAAGAACTGCAATAATTTTTAACACATTGGCTTGAAATAATAAAACAAGAATGCAAATAAAGCCTTTAAAGAAAATATTTTTGTTAAATTTTTTGATTTATAGTGATTAAAGTTTGAGTGTTTTAGGTAAATTTCTATAGCATTTAAAAGTTCACACAAAATAACTGCAAAACCGTGTATTCTGTTGCAATTAAAAAGAAAAACCATGAAGACAACCTGAAAGGATAATGAATGGGTTTGTACATACTTAAGATACTGCTGTATTAGAAAGTGTGCAATAATCTTCTCCAGGTCTTCACGAGGAAGTGTGGGAGCCACAACACCTGCTACTCTCAGTTTTGCTGCACCCTTTCCCATCCAAGAATCAATCAGTTTCAATGGAGTGAGTTTTTCATTCAGTTCCTCTGCCTGCTTCAGGATCTTGATTAGATCTCTGCAGTACTCTGTTATATTCTTTCTTTCAAATGCTGTAATAAAACAAATATGGTAGTAGGTACCTGGGATTTAGAAATGAGGGCAAGGATAGGCTATCTTAAGTGGTTAAACTGGTTTAAAGCTGGTTATCAATGTGAGCCACCCTAAACACTGATTTTTAAATGTATTCTGAATGAAGACTAGGCTATTCCTCAAGTCTCTGTCACTAGACCAAGTTATGGTCTCTACATTGTGGGGTTTACAGTGATATTAAAAAAAAAAAAAAAGGTTATCAGAAGCCCTGCCATATACTCTAGAAATCAATGTGTCTGCCAGATGTGATTATTAAGTTACTAAGAGGTGTGCTGTATAGGAGACCCTGTCTAGTTATAGGCTCCTGTGCGCTCTGATTTAGCAACAAGAATGTCCTCAACTGATACCCCGATTATTAACAGACCAGTACTCTGATTTATATATAACACTCTTGTTATTTTATAAGATGGTTTAATAAACTCGTAAGTTTCTCTGCAAAGTTAAAAATGTAGTGGCTTCCACCTAACAAGGCATCAGAACTCAGTAAGGTCTTACCATGAGGTACTGGCTGGTCCAGATCTTCAAATACAACACACAGATGACAAAAAGTTAAAATACAGTGCCAAAATGATGCAGGCAAATCCCACAATTGGGACTCAGCCCAGGAGGGTTCCCAGTTTCATGCAAGAAAGAATCTGAGAGCAAGCCAACAGAGTAAAGTGAAAGCACAGTAAGTTTATTAGCAATAGAGTATAGAAAATGGCGGCTCCACAGACAAAGTAGGGCTACCCCAAAGGCAGAGTGGCACTGTAGATTGCTCACTAGCGATATTTACAGCTACTCCTTAGTTATATGCTAAATAAGGGGAATATTATTCGTGAATCTTCTAGAAAAGGGTAGGGAGTTCCTAGAACCATGTAACTTTCGGGCATTGTCATGGCATTTCTAAACTGTCATGGTGCTAGTGGGAGTGTCTTACAGTATGCAAATATATTTTCTAGTTCTAACTGGTTTGGGCCAGTTTCTTTGCTACATCTTGTTTGACCAGATCCTGTTTTGATCAGCAGGGTTGTGATCAATGCTCAGAAAACAAGTCCTGCTGATCTACATTTATAAGAATTTTAAGTAAATCTCCTATGACTAATTAGCCATTAACTGGATCAAAAATGATTCTCTATAATAGAGAATTTTGCACTAAATTTTCTTCTCAATTAGTGACTATAAAGTATTAGAGATTATCACATGGTTAGCGTTTTCTTACAGAATAGCATTTCTATTCAGAAGAATTCAAATATTTTCCTTAGTTTCTTAAAAATTTCACATCCTCGGTATAGCAATATAAAATGTGTGCATACACATAGGACTTTTCCTTTTATTCACCTTTGTTTCAAAACTTCATGTTGATACTTTTAATTCTGGAAAATCTGAGTCACACTTTAATCTTTTAAATCCATTTGGAAGTCTAATACTTCTCTCATGTCCCAGCTGTATATACAGTTTTGTGCCACATAATATTTTGGTCAGTGATGGACCACGTACATGCCAGTGGTCCCAAGAGATTATAATACCATATTTTTACTGTACTTACTCTATGTTTAGATACACAAATACTTAGCAATGTGTTACAGTTGTCTGCAGTATGCAGTACAGTAACACGCTGTACAGATTGGTAGCCTAGGATCAATAGGCTATACCATATAACCTAGGAGACTATACCATCTAGGTTGATGTAAGTACACTTTGATGTTTGCACAATGACAAAATCACCTAGTGATGCATTTCTCAGAACGCATCTCCGTCACTAGGCAATATATGACTGTGTTAGCCTATAAAGGTTTACAAAACAACAAACTCACCACTGTCTTTACGGCAGTTATCACACATTTTGTTACATGCTTCTGAGTTCCATACTTCATCAAAATGTTGAGCCATCAACACACGACGACATCTGCAAACACATTTAAAGATACAGATTATTAGAGGATATAATAAAGTTTTAAGAATCTCTTTCAGATTACACCATTATATACTGTATTCGCTTCCTATAACTGCCATAATATTACCATAAACTTAGTGGCTTTAAACAACACAGATTTATTCTTAACATTTCTGTAGTTTAGAAGTGTACTGTGGGTTTCACTGGATCAAAATCAGGGTGTCAGGTTCTTCTCACATCATACAATCTAAAATAATCTCCCGATTTTAAGGTTAGCTAATGAACAGTCTTAACTCCATGTGCAACTCTAATTTCCTCTTGCCATGTGAGGTAACATAGAGGTTAGGAATTAGGACATGAACATCTTTGGGGCACATTGTGCCCCCGACATAGGATTTTTTTCCCTACATATTCTTGATAAACACTTTAAAAAATTGTCTGAGTTCCATTTTTAAATTCAATGTTTTCCAACTATTAGGAGAATATTCTTGACAGTAAAATAGTTTCTTATATTTTTAAGTAGCAATATTTGAGTCGAAGCCTTAAAATATGCTTCATGAGAATCTACTGGGCTTTTAAAGACATTTTCATTTTCTCATTTCTTTCAACTAGATTATTGTAGCAGCTGTTGGAAAGAAAGAACATTTCTATCACTGTCTGTCTGCTATTTACCACCTCGACATTTCTGAGCACTTTTTATGTGATAGGCAATAAGAGCACAAAGATAACTATGACAAAAAGCTTTCAGGAAACTATATAGTCTAACTAAAGCCACCCTAAGTAGATTTAAACTTACTTCTTAAGGAGAAACTTGGTACTTCATTGACACATGAGCTAGCAGGATGGCACATGTTACTGAGCTTGACTCTCAAAATGCCTATCTTAACCATAGACCTTTTCAAGATTATTAAAGCATGTAACTGTACACCAGTGCCAGAGGAAAAAAAGGCTTCAACTGCTATCAGTGGGTCTCCAAAACCTTCAATTAAAAAAGTAGTTTTGGAGGATTATCTCAAAGATAGGGCATCTTTTCTTGATGCCCTACCTACCCTCCAACATCTGCTTTTATAGATCTGTACTTTGGTGTTACACCAATGTATTTAGTAAGAACTTAAAAATGATGTCATATACTTTCATATTTAATTGATAAAAGTTATAAAAAGGTATGTGGCTTACTTGCTTATGTTTTGACAGTATGATACCATCTCATAAAGCTTCTGCTGTCCCACATTTTCCATCACCACCATTGAACTGATTCTGAATATATCTCCAAAGCCATAGTACAAAATACAGTCTGCTTTCACGTCATCTCGACCTGTGGTGTGAGAAACCTTGAGATTGCAGAAACCTTGAGATTGCAGAATTACATTTAAAAATTCAAAATATGCAAAAATGATATATGTAAAATTAGCAGGCAGTGTTTTATACTACATCTAGAAATTTTAGAGATGTGGAAGTTAATTTGTAATGGGTACCCTCAAATTAAAAAACACTCTAAAGAGACATCAATAATCAGCTCTACTAAGTTAAAAAATGTGTCTATAATCCAGTTAAGTTACAGATTTGAAATCACTGATTAAAAATTCAGGAGGCAAAGATGAACATCAAATTATCCTAACACACATAAGAAGAAACAATTCAGATAACAACAGAACATAAGTAAAAATTTCTCCATATGCAAGTAAGTGTCAAACTGGTAAAATACATTGTTCTAAAATACTATCCAATAAAGATAAAATATACAGACTTACTAAACATTTATAATGTGTTTTTGGGAAAAGCTTTCTAAAAATTTACTTCTGGATTTGAGTCCTACATACCTGCACGTCCACTCTCTTGGTAGTAATTTTCCATGGATTTACTCATTGAATGATGAATAACAAACCTCACATCTGGCTTATCAATTCCCATACCAAATGCAACAGTTGCCACTACTACCTGAAATATTTTAACATTTTATCAGTTAATTAAATCAAGTTTAAATATTTTAAATGTAAATTAGGCTTCCATGGAAGATTTATACCTAACCTGAATTTCATTGGCTGACCATTTTCTATGAACTGTGGTCTTATCTTCTGACTCCAAATTGGCATGGTAAGCACCTGCATGAATTCCCAGATTCTGCAAACTAACCGTAACTTGTTCAGAGTCTTTCTGAGAAAAACAATATATGATTCCTGCAGTAAAATATGTGCATTTGTTAGACAGATATGGTATACTCCTGTAAGATAATTTTCAACACACACATTCGGGACACTGATTAATACAGTGCACAGAGGGAAAACAAGAATTATGAAAAATTTCAAGGCCTTGTGCATATATTGACATTTTGGTATAATTCCAGACTTGAGCACCAGCTTGCTTTAAAGCAGAAATGAGCCTGAGCCATCAGTTTTCATTCCTGTTATCTCTTTTCTCTCTTTATTTCCCACTACACAGTATTTCTCAAACTGATGTCTGTAAGATGTTAACAAATGTGCTATGAATGCAGTGTTCTCTGGATTAATTCCGGGTTAATTTAGATTAATTTGCATGCAAATTAATTTGGAGAACATTGCATTCAACAAAGTTAAATGGGTGTCTCTATTTTCAGGGATGGTCAGAGCTTCTAGTCTGCTGATACACCCTGTGAATGTCCAGGCAGAATAAATACCTACAACCTTTCTCAAATTTATTTGACCCTAGAACTCCTTTACCCACGACACCCATTACTGCCTCCTGAAAATCCATAAAACAGTTTAAAATGCTACTTTTACACAAATTCTTTGCTTCGGTAACATTTGTTTAGTCATTAAACCCAGAAAACCATGTATATATGGTTTACTGGTTATATGGTGACTTTAAACAACACAAATTTATTCTTAACATTTCTGTAGTTTAGATTTAGAAGTGTACTATGGGTTTCACTGGATCAAAATCATGGTGTCAAGTTCTTCTCACATCACACAATCTAAAATAATCTCCCGATTTTAAGATCAGCTAATGAACAGTCTCAATTCCATGTGCAACTCTAATTTCCTTTCGCCATGTGAGGTAGCATACAGGTTAGGAATTAGGACATGAACATCTTTGTTCATGTCCTAATCTATTCAGTACGTACTACTGGATTTACTTACTGCTTTAATGTGTCCTTTACTATAAGGGAGTATATTTTCTATCCCTTTAGAACATCAGTTGCTTAATCCACTATTTTGTACTCAGTGGATACGTACTAAATACGTGCTGTTGATAATTCATATTAAGTCATCAGGTCTATTCTAAAGCAAGTGTAAATAAGCAAAAATAGATCAGGCAATTTGATGACTCATAATCTATGGCATAAGCAAATGTCACACCCAATTTCTAAGATCAAGTGAATTAATTTTATCACATTTTCAAGTATCTTCTGCTATACATTAATTTTTTTTGGTGTTATTCAGTTATCAGTATAATTCTCAATATAATATGAAGTCACTTTTTGAAAGTTATCTCTGTCTCCAAAGTTGGTTTTTACATTACCTGATTGCCCTTTGTATCTCCCATTAATGAGCTTTACAATATCCTCAATAAAATCTTCAGTATTTGAGGGCTTCTGCCGAACCTAAAAAAAACTTAACTTATTAAAAAGTAAATGAATGAGTACCATTCAAGTGGCTGTCTACTCACAACTTTCAGGATGCAGTTCTTTCATGACCATAGTGTTTTTCTATTACTCTTTCACTTACTCATAGGATTCAACTCATCTGACTCATCTGTTCCTCCTCCCAGACTCTTCTTTATTTTTTTAATTTACCAGAGAAGAGCAAGCACAGGAGCAGTGAATAACTTGTAAGGATGAAGACTTTTTTGTTTTGTGATGCTACTTTTACAAAAGCAAACCGTAACATAAATAACTATTGAATGAAAACTCAGAAAAATATTAAATCTATTCTTAAAAGGGTTTAGAAAGAAAGAAAAGACAGCTGTTAGGTTATTTTTCAAGTTTATCAAGTAAAATCTAAATAGAATTGGCAAATCTTTAATGGCATATTAATACTTCTATTAATTAGTAATTAATTTGAACAGAGATGTTATTAGGGTCCTTAGTATCACTCCATCCTTTCTCCCCATCTTTACACAAAAAAGAACATACAGAAATTTAACAAAGATATATAACTTACTCATATATTTTATAAAAAGTATCACCTAGCAAGAGTGTCTGCCGTTTAATCTAACAAAGGATTATGTAGCAAAAGATACATGAATGAAGCCCTAATTACAGAATCTACTTATAATTACCTCCTAATGTTAAAAGTTTTTGTAAAGTATGTAACTGCTGCTCATGTAAACAAACATAATAAAAAGGTAGATCCTCCTCTGTGTGTAATTCTTCACGAAAGTAATGAATGGACATAAAAATTACATACCTCATAATATAGATTTGGCCTATTAAAAGAAGCTGTAAAAGTAAAACACTTTTCAATGCACAAAATTTTCTGAGCATCCGTCAAAACGTGATTTGTTGCAGTCGCAGTCAGCCCAATTAGTGATGCGTTAGGGAACTGCCGCTTTAAGATACCAAGTGCCTTATAATCTGAAAAAACAAATAAAGTAGCCCTTTTTCTATCCTTTAAGAGTTAGAGTAAACTATACCTTTTAACATTATGCAGATAATCGATGACTATTATGATTTTATTTCCACAGCCATCTATAGCAGTAAATATGCAGTTCTGTGTTAGCCTCTTTGATGTGCAGGCTTTATTATATTTATTCCAGACATTATTCTTGGTCACAGTGGACTCAAGAGACAGCGGGTATAGCCACAGTGTTTTAATTTATTACAACTAACAAAAGATAAAACAGGCCATCAGACAAACCCCTGCTACCACCTAGTGTCATCAGACTAAATAAAGCTTGGTAAGGGCAGCACTGCTTTGTATATCACCTATTTCTCGGAAACCATTCTAGGCTCAAACTTGTTATATGCATCTAAATCCCTAGCTAAACTGTCCTTAATCTCCCTTAAGAACTTGAACTATTTGGGGGAAAGTGAAAAAAATGTGGTAGAAATTGCTTATAGGCTAAGTAGAGGACTACTATGAAAACACAGAGGACAGAACAGCTGCTTGAGAAGTGACGATTTCAAGGAGATAATACTTGAGTTATGTCTTAAGAGAATGAGCAGAAGTTCACTAGGAAGACACGAACATCACGCAGAGGAAACAGCATATACACTGCAAATACACTGGCATGAAAGTATGTTCAGACAACAGCAAGCAGTTCACTGGAGCTGTCACAGAGTCTTGTGGTGGATGGATTTATTGTCCAATCCATTAAGCTGGAAATTACATTTCCCAGAATCTCTTTCCTGTTCCATGTTAGAGCTGACCCAAAAGAGGAACTTGTGCAAGATTTGGTGGCAGAAGTGAACCAGCTAACATTGCTCCTTCAAGGTCTTTACAAGCAGAGAGGATGATGGACAGATGCAGAAGTGCTCAGCCAGTTCTAGGTCATCCTAGTTCTTTTCCACTCCTCATTCAGCTGTTCCTCCCAACTGCAGGTCTTGCCAGTCAACAGCAGACCCACAGAGGCCACAGCTACTCACAGGAAGTAGCTTACCAGAGACCCTTCCACGACCTTCCCTTTAGGGGTCCTCTTTGCCACTGTACATGCCAGCTGCAGATTTCCCTACAGGCTCTGCCTCGTCCTCCTGCACCGGTGCTTAGGCATCAATCCGTTACTTTTCTCTAATCCTCCAACTCCCCTCTTCAGACCTTCACTTCCTCAGTTCCTCCCACAATTGTTCAAGATCTACTTCCTACAGTAAAACCGTTATCCCGTAACATTCATCGTGACTCTGCTTCCCTGCCTGAACCCTGACACTGTTATGTAGAACGCAGGTGAGGAGGCCGAGGCTGGCGGCTCACGAGGTCAGGAGATGGAGACCATCCTGGCTAACATGGTGAAACCCCGTCTCTACCAAAAATACAAAAAATTAGCCGGGCGTGGTGGTGGGCGCCTGTAGTCCCAGCTACTCGGGAGGCTGAGACAGGAGAATGGAGTAAACCCGGGAGGCGGAGCTTGCAGTGAGCCGAGATCGCGCCACTGCACTCCAGCCCGGGCGACAGAGCAAGACTCCGTCTCAAAAAAAGAGAAAAGCTATGAACAATTCAGCCAGTTGATTCTAAGCTGAGACTTTATCCTATAGGAAATGAGGAGTCATCATGTAATTTTTTTTTGAAATGGAGTTTCACTCTGTCACCCAGGCTGAAGTGCAATGGCATAATCTCGGTTCACTGGAACCTCCATCTCCTGGATTCAAGCGATTCTCCTGCCTCAGCCTTCCGAGTAACTGGGATTACAGGCATGCACCACCACATCTGGCTAATTTTTACATTTTTTGTAGAGATGGGGTTTCACCGTGTTGGCCAGGCTGGTCTTCAACTCCTGACTTCAGGTGATCCACCCGCCTCGGCCTCCCAAAGTGCTGGGATTATAGGCGTAAGCCACCAAGCGCAGTCCATCATGTAATTTTTAAAGACGTATGCTTCATAAATCATGTTTTGGTGATAGTGCAAAATATAGACTGGAATAGACAAAATACTGAAGGAAAACCAGCATGGCAGTAACAGACTAGAAAAATAATACAGACTATAAAACAAGACATGACATTAAGAACAAATCATAAAGAGTAAAGAGACATACATGAACCTACAGGTCCTAGTGACTACTGGGATATGCAGGTGGCAGGCAGGAGGGAGACAGTGCTAGCTTTACCCATTCATCAGTAGATAAATGTTGAACACCTTTTTAATTGGGTGCCAAGCACTTCCCTAGGCACTGAAGATAGAGTGATGAACAAGACAAAATGCTATACAAATGTGTCTGTAATTCAAGCAAAGAAACAAGACAATACAAAGAGTAAGCCAATAAATATGTCATTAGAGAGTGGTAAGTCAGGCCATGGTGCGGTAGCTCAAGCCTGTAATCCCAGCACTTTGGGAGGCCCAGACAGGTGGATCACGAGGTCAGGAGATCGAGACCATCCTGGCGAACACAGTGAAACCCCGTCTCTACTAAAAACAATACAAAAAACTAGCCGGGTGAGGTGGCGGGCGCCTGTAGTCCCAGCTACTCGGGAGGCTGAGGCAGGAGAATGGCGTAAACCCGGGAGGCGGAGCTTGCAGTGAGCTGAGATCCGGCCACTGCACTCCAGCCTGGGCGACAGAGCGAGACTCCCTCTCAAAAAAAAAAAACAGTGGTAAGTCTCATAATGATAAGCCCAGTATAGCTGGGGCTTAAGAAGTAAGAGAGGAAGAGTAGGAAATCAGGTAGACAGATGGGGGCAGATCACCTACTACCCTATGGGCCCCAGTTAAGAACTTTGGGGTTTTATGCTAAGTACACAGTAGCTACTGGCTAGTTTAGGTAGGGAAGTAACATGATTTGATTTATATTTAGAAAATATCACTGGTTGCTCTGTGGAGAATGAACAAAAAGGGTAAGACTGGAATCACAGACTACTTAGGAAGCTATTGCAGTAGACCAGTGGAAGGGAGCTCAACTGTATGTAAAACGTAGGTGCACAGACAAACTTGAGATTCATTTTAGAGGCAGAGCTGACAACACTTAGTGGTGGACTGGACCTGCAAAGGGAGCATAAATCAAGGACGGTATGTCATCCATCATTTTTTTGTCATCTCTAACCCTACCTTCTATACTCTGCTTTGGGATGCTGCACCAAGGGCTCTGCACACTACGCGTCAGCTTTGCCTGCTGGCCCTGCATGGAAGACTCCATGGCTGCTTCCTCCCTAACTGCTTCCTGTGGGCTTGCTTGTGTTCCTGTGACTGCCACCCCAGCAAGGCTTCTCATCCCTGTAGCAGCACTTCTTTCCTTAAGAGCAACTAAATACAGCTGGCAGTTTTTTCAGCCTTTGGAGAACCAGCTGTATCACAGATGTACCCCACCTCTGGCTCTACCAAGAGGCTCCAGCACCAGGGAGCTCAGTTCCACAGGGGCCTCTCCTTTAAGTTTCTAAGTCTTATTTGTTCCAATCTTCCTGTTCTCCCAGCCCTACAGGTGGTTGTTGCTTCTTCCAGTTTTTAACTCCATGATATATTAGTTTTCTTTTTACTTTTTCAGTTATCTATGTAGCTACTTTTTACCTAGTTCACAATTCTTTATAAAAAATCCTCTGTGTTCAAATAACTGTCTCCTGACTGGAATCTAAATGATAAAGATAACTGCTACAATTTTGGCTTCAGCAAACATGTGAGTGAGTGGATGACTTTCTAAGACAGAGAAGACTGAAGGGGAAAATTGCTTGGGATTAGAGAGGAGAAAGGAGAAAGGAAAGGTGAAGAAAATAAAGTTTTTGGTTAGAATGTCGAGTAGAGTTAGGGGAAAATAGTGACTCCAAGTTGGAAGAAAAAGAGCAGTTCTCTTTGGGGGGAATTTAGTTTTGTTCATGCTAATTTAGATACACATTTCTGATAAACAATTAGGAGTATAAATTTAAAGTTTAGAAGTTAGATAATTAGATATGGGAATAATGTTTTACACTTCGGCAGCAGATCCACAGAGACAACATAAGTCATGGTAATACTTAAACAAGGGTGATAATCGTAAGTGATCGCACCACTTAGGTTGAAAATAGGGCAAGAGTCACAAATCGGGTAACTTCAGTGGCCACCAGGTAACAACCATGTGGCGCTATCTGGTTAAGAAAGTGGGGTCCTTAATAGAAAGGAGTATACATCCTGTTTAAGGCATTTAAATCCATTTAAAATATATAAATAAAAACAGGCCGGGCGCAGTGGCTCAAGCCTGTAATCCCCAGCACTTTGGGAGGCCGAGACGGGCGGATCACGAGGTCAGGAGATCGAGACCATCCTGGCTAACACAGTGAAACCCCGTCTCTACTAAAATACAAAAAACTAGCCAGGCGAGGTGGCGGCGCCTGTAGTCCCAGCTACTCGGGAGGCTGAGGCGGGAGAATGGCGTGAACCCGGAAGGCGGAGCTTGCAGTGAGCTGAGATCTGGCCACTGCACTCCAGCCTGGGTGACAGAGCGAGACTCCGTCTCAAAAAAAAAAAATATATATATATATATAGATATACAC